>NC_053488.1:49010675-49091372 GCF_015227805.2 Hirundo rustica
ACTGCAGGTCCAGCACCAGCATCAGCACCATCGCTCAGTCCTTCAACCTGAGCTTTTACTTCCCCCCAGAACCGCCCGCGGTCTTTCGGGCGTACGGTTACCTGACGGGGCGGGGAGCATCCAGGCTGTGGATGAAGAGCCAACGGCGCGGGGCCCCTTGCTCTTGTCAAAGACTGGCTGCATTCCAGCCGTGTCCCCATTTGTGCTGAACTTAAACACCTCGGCGCCCGCTGCCGCCGTAATGCTCGCAGTGGGAAGTGGAGGCAGGGCCAGACCAGCCACTGGTGCCGGGCCCACCGCATCCACAGCGGGGCTGGAGCCCGCCAGCAGCGCTGCGGCACTGGCCACCGGAGACTGGTCAAAGGGCTCCGCGGCGGGCACACATCCTGGCGCAGCTGGGGAGCTTGGGCTGCATTCAGGTGGAGACGGCAAAAGCAACTCGACCATGCCAGGGGTCATGTCGTCCCCCACCGGCAGCCCATTAGAGCCGGCCGTACCAGAGTCTCTCCCCACCCTGCAAGCACCGCCCCCAGCCGCAGCCCATGGGGCTGGCGCGGGAAGTGGAGTGTCCAGAACCCCCCCGAGAAGGGTCCCTGTGGGGGGGTGGAGGCCTGCAGGCACCGCCACTCCTGAGAGGAGCGGAGCTGTCAGCCCGCCCCTGGGGGCAGTGTCCATCGAAGGACTGACCGGGACCTTGCCTCCGGCAGCGTCCCCGCCCCGCGCCCCCTCAGCAGGCGGCGCTGGGACAGAAGTGGCCAACGCAGCCCTGTCTGGGCCCGGCCCGGGTGGCAGGGCGGGGTGCGCTGCTTCACCCGACTCCATCAGATAGGTGATGGTCGTGCAGCAGTACGGACAGTGCACAGTGACCGAATCTCGGTCAAACGATAGTGGGGGCCGCACCCCTGGGCCGGCTCCCCCCCCCTCCACCAACGCCGGAAAGGCATGGAGGGGAGGTGGCCCCGCCCCGCTCTGGTGGCTCTGCAGTGCGGGGACAGGTGGGACCAGCCCTGGGCTCATCGGGGTCCCGCCCCCCCACTGCCTGAGCAGCGCTGACGGGGTCGGGATGCGCCCCTCCCCTCGGAGATCAGCACCGGAGCTCAAGGGGAAAAAACCACCCGGCGCAGGGACTGGGGAGGGAGGGGGAGAGTCCGTCTCACAAGCGAGCTGAAGCTCGGACTCAGACAATACTTCCGGGTCTTCCTCAGACAATATAATGACCCCGCACCCCTCCAGCTCCCCATCCTGCTTCGAAATGGGGGAGACAGCCTGCGAGGATTGCGAGCTGGATGGGGTCGACCTAAACACAGCCCACTCAACTAACTTCCACTGCAGCAACAAGTCTGCAATCTCCTCATCATATTCTATTTCAAGGGCATCCATCAGACGTCCCCTCAGGAGGAACCATACCTGCTGACTGAGCACAGCATTTGGCATGGGAAAGAACCCACGCTCTCTGCCCCACGTGAACAGATGCTGAAGCCCCTCCCGAGAGACCTCAGCGTGTTTCCGCTCCAAGAGGTCCCCCCCAAAGCTCCAATACCAGAGCGTCCTGCATGGCAGGCACACAACAGAGAAAGAGGGGAAGGAAAACCTCACCAGACGGTTTCTCCCACACGTCGGGGTCACCACTTGTGATCGGGATACGCAAAGCAATCACACGGAGATGAGAGATTTTCGCAGGGCACAGAGTTCCTCCAAGCAAGCTCAAGGCTGAGCCAAGCCCAGAGCCCCTCTGCCTGTTTATTTCTTACTTTTTATACATTTGTGGGTCTGGCTGTGGATTGGCTTCTGGAGTTTTCACCTTCCAGCCAAATGGCCAGACCAACTGTCAGTTACAATTGTTTTCAGGTTAGAAATATGCAGCCAAAGGACAGAGAATGAAAAACAAAGGATTTGTTTATGTTAGATGTGTGGGAAAAGGTAGAAACTGCTCCTAATATTGTACAGTAGCTAAAAAGTCTGACTCCATTTTACAAACAATCAAAAGGCCTTAAAAAACTCAGAAAAACCAGGGTGACACACGGGCACCAATGCAATTTAGTTTCCAGTTCATTAGGTCAAAAGCCAATCTTGCTAATGTATATTACTTGCAGTTTGTGTGTAAACAGTAGTCAGAATTTTTCTCTTCTCTTCACTTTTATATCAGTCAAAATGAAATTACTAGAGAGATTATACTTTTCTGCAACTTGGTCACAGTAATTTTGCTTACAGATTATCTAATTAAAATTAATAGCTTCAAATTATAAATAGAGAAATTCCATGCAAAAATGTAATTAATGATTTGAGATACCTATTGATATCTTAAATGTACAAGACCAGATACATTTTAAATGATGGAAGGTTTAAATAAGACAAAGATTTGGGGAATTAAACTCATGAAAAATGTAATTTAAAGAAAAAGTTTGCACAGACTAATAACATGTACAGTAGGGTGAAAGTTTAGACCTGTGAATCTGGCATATTTATACATACATTCTGAGCTGGAAAAGTTTTTTTTGTTTAAAAGAATGAGGATAACAGCTTTAAAATTTAAGCTTTGCTTCAGATGTCCAGCCTTAGTAATGCTGCAAGAATTCGAAGATCAAAAGAACCAATGTTGTGTGAATTGGACATTCAGCTGACATAAATCAGTTCTGATCTGCTTAAAACAAAGAGATTACTGAGCTGCACCAGCTGTGGATGTGATCTAATGTTTTTAATGCCATAGAAGTTAGTCTGTGCAACATTCTAATCTGCATCCAGTGTATTTATTGATGGCATGCTTGTCTGCAGGGCCAGAGTTTTCCTGCTGGACAGGCTGCTTTCTAAGCAGAAAAAGCAGGATCCAAGCTGGGAGCAGGCAGAGAACTGTCCTGTCCCCATCATGATGTGGACTCAACATGCCTTCCAACTGACATGGGCAAACAGCAGCTGTATTGATGTGGGTTTTACCCATCCTGTTCCATCTGTGCCTGTGTGGTGTCTGGCAAAAGGGACAGGGGAAAGAGCACTGCCAACCTGATAGACATTCACAACAGCCAATATAATATCCACAGATCCGTGAAGGAAAAACATCAACGTCTTTATGGATCAGCTGGCTATCTTCTCTTGACTATTCCCCTTTCCTATGACTGTGCATACACACATTATAAAATGTAAAGTGAGTCATGACAATTTTTTGAAAATAGTATAAGTGAAAGTAGACCTTTTCTGTGAGATGATTTTGGAAATATCTAGGGGAAAAAAGATAGTAAACTGTTTTGGGGGGACAAAGATAGTAAACTGGTTTGGAATTCTCTGTATAACTCTCTGACCATCTACTACTCACACTACCAGGGATGATGAAGATACATAAAAATAGGCTTTCAGGGCTCTCAAGAGCTGCCTAATCTGTCCTTTTCTGAAACAAGATGTATATTGTCAGCTGGAGAGAGAAGACATGTTATCTTTAACTTTTTTAATAAAGAAATACAAATGTGAAGGCTGCTGTCTTTTAGGCGATATGAGAAAATAATTTGTAGCTCTTGCTGACAGAAGGGTTTTTTTTAATGCCCAGCCTAAATTTAATTATGAAAAATACCTTAATCACCATAGAGAACAAGTTTTTGCCTTTCCTCTAAGTCTGCTCTATTCCCACTGTCAATATTTTCTTCCTGAGGATGAAGAAATCTGAATTCTCAGATTTCCATCATCAAGACAAGGAAGACCTGATAATTTTCCTTGGTGTCCATTACATTGGTATCTTTTGCCAAAGACACCTTTTCAGTCAGGGCACAGAAATATGTATGGGAGATTACTTTGCAAATTCAGCAAGACTGTACACAGACATTACCTGTTTTCCATTTTGTAAAGAAGTTCATTTACTGAGGTATTTTGTGTAACAGCCTTTATGTAAAACAGCTGCCTACAAGTGTGTTTTACTCATTGCAATTATCCTCACTGATTTATTTATTTTTTTAATTTACCAGTTTTCCATTTAGATAGGACAGAATTGAATTCTGATCTTGTATTAAAACTTACTCACTTTATATGTTGCTACTGCAGATGTAGTAGAAATAGTGAAGAATTTTTGGTACAGAAGGAAAATTTCAAGATTTGAAGCTGTAGTAAAGCGATACTAGATTTCTTAGAAACAAATTGTTTCAGAGGACAATTACTTGAGACTCATTTTTTGTATTTTAGATGAATAAAGCTGTCATCAACTAAAACCCCATTCTTAGAAGGGGATCTAGAGCCTATTTCAAGATGAAAAATGTTTGATTTCTTAAATCTTGCACAAATAAGTATGTATTTGGAGAAATTACTGCTTTCTATGTTACATGAATGTTTTTACTCAATTATCAATTTCATATGTTGACTCTATATAGAACTATATATATATTCACAGTCCATTGTGTTAAGTTTGGGTCTGTTTTTTAGTTTGTTTATGTTTGCAAATTTGCAACAATGACATGCATAGCTTGGTATACTTCTTGGAAAGGTAACAGTTAAAGTATAACTGTTTGAAATAAATGGTTTTAGTTACAACTGGGCAGAAACCCCAACAAAATGTAGTGGCTTCATGTTCGCCAAATTCTGTTGGCCAAATTTAGTGTAGTGGTCTTAGTGTTTACTTTCTTTTTGTGGGAGAGGGTCACGAGGAGCAAAGTTGAAAAAAAACCCAAAGAAAAACAAAATGAAACTTCAAAACACTCTTCCTTTCCTTTATAAACTATTACCTTTCTTACAAACAACATAGAGAGATACATCCTGTGTTTTTCAGTGAATTTCACCATTTAAACATAATCCTTCATCACTTTGGGAGAGGATTCTCTCTAGAGTCCTATGGAGACATTCACCACAAGACAAAAACAGTTTTGTGGCTCCTAACGTCACAAATCTGCAACTGCCTGGAGTTTTTGCAGATTGTGCTGTTCCACCCATTAGCAGCCTTTCCTCTGGCTAATAATTTGCCTCTTAGTGTATCCTGGGTACTGTTTAAGAATGCTTCCTCTAGTACAAGGCAAGGATTCTTTTCTTCTATTTCTAAAATTGTCTCTATCTCAAAAGAAATAGAGACCTCATTTTACCCCAGGAGCAAGGGGCTTTAAGATTCCCACTTAAATCTCAATTATATCAATCCCCAACTTCGAACAGAACCAGCATGCCCCCAAACAACATTAAGATGTTACAAGAAAACAATCCATTTCTCCATAGTTTACACTAGAGAAGTCCAGTTAAAAAATGTCCACTTCCTCAATCCCTCCTTCTTCAGTCCTTCAGTCTTCATCAGTTCTTTCAGTCTTGCTCTACTGACCTCATGCTGTGTCTTTTCAACTCTTCTACTCTGTCTCCCTCTTCTCTCTTTCAAGGAAGGCTTAGGCTTGAAAGTTTCATGTTGCCAGGAAAGAGTTAAATCTGCTCAGGCCTGCAGTAGCCATGTGATCTCTGCCCACAGCAGTCTCTCTGCTGCTGCATTTCAGACTGGCTGGGTTTTCTCTCTCCACTCTTTTCCTCTCTGTCTAGAAATCACCAGAGGAGGGGGCAGGGGGGAGAGCTCTGCCCACCCCTTGGTGACAATCGGGGTGGCCCCAGCCCAACCAGGCCCATAGCTGTTATCAGGGACCTGACAGAGATCCCACCCTGTTCTGGGGCTCCAGGGCTCTGGGGAAGTTTTAAAAAGTATTTGATGTTAAGCTGCAACCTCTCCTCCCCTGCTGGGAGCTGATGGAGTCCAGTTAGGCCTTGGGACTAGTTCCATCCCCAAAAAGGGGGGGAGGAGCAGCAGGCTTGACTTGATGTTACCTGTTCAGCTGTCCAGGAGGAAAAGGACTGACTTGAATAGAGTCAGGATTTATATGGGTACTTCCCAAAGTTGCATTCAACATTCTCAATGGTCAAAGCAAATGCCAATATCCCAATCTAGCTTCTGATAGGACCCTGTCCTTTCTAAAACAGTTCCAGGGTCCTGACAGGGTAACACCCTACATTCCTCCCTAACTGAAAACTGAACTGTGCCAACCTATGACACTGTTGCCTTTTTTTTTTTTTTTTTTTTTTTTTAAATAAAGATTGAAGATAGAAATATTTTAAAATGCAGAGAATTGGGCTGGAGATGGAAGGTACTCTGAACCTGGATAGCTTTCGGCAAACCACTCTTGATGGGTGGGCCAGCCTTCATGGTCTTGCCCTTCAATGTCCAGGCCTTCCTCCAGCTCCATGTCTTCTTCTGGTGCCCTTGGGATGGTGGCATGGTTCACTGAGGGGGAATGTGTGATATTAACGATTAACTTATAAATCATCCTCTTAACGAGACCACAAGAAATTAAAGCAACGACAATAATAAATAAAATTAATAAACCAGTCTTTAAAATTGAACCAATCCAGCCTGAGAGTCCCCAGTCCTTAAAGGAGTCCGCTCAGCCAGTCGTCTGTCTCCCTCTTAATGGGAGCCATGTCCTTCATTCTGCAAGGGTGGCCCACACATTAGCTTTTGGCTGTGGCATAATCCATTCGCTGGTCGGCAAGAGGAAGCTGGCAAGCAGAATCAATGGGAGAAGACGGATCTCTATCATGAACTAGGCTCGGGTCAGGATCTGGCTCAAATTAACGGAAAAGGACTTTAAAAAGACAAATTATCTTGGGGTAGGGAAACTGGAAGGAAAGGGAAGTTCGCCCCAGATGTCATCCTCCTTCTTTTTCATTCTCTACGCTGTGACTGACACCTGTGAGATTTTTTCTTTTATCCCTGAGACTTTTGGGACGTAGGGCCTCACCCATTTAAATGGCAACCACCTTGGGCCAGTGGGGGTGGACATGCAAGCATATCCACGTCCCCATGTGACCACCTCATGAGGTCCCTCTGTCTGTCCAGTCTCAGGGTCCTTCATTATGACCGGCAGCCTCTCTTTCATGGTTAGCTGTTGGTTTGCTCCAAAGTGACAGAGTATCAGTGGGTTCAAAGCATCATAGGAGCAGTTTAAAAAATTGATTGTGAACAAGGCTGTGGCCAGTTGGATGGAAGGTGATTCTGTCTTTAAAACCTGCTGCTGTTGTTTGAGGTCCCGTTTGATCTCCCGGTGGGTCCTCTCAACCACGGCTTGGCCTGTTGGGGAATGAGGGATGCCTGTCTTGTGTTCCACTCCCCATTACTGCAGGAAACTGCAGAATTCCTCAGATCAATACGTGAGCCTGTTATTGGTTTTCAGTGCCTTCGGGATGCCCATGAAGGAGAAAGTCTGGACCAGGTGTTTGATGGCATCCCAGGATTTCTCCCCTGTGTGGGTGGAGGCAAAGACTGCACCAGAAAAGGTGTCTACTGAGACTTGTACATATTTTTGCTTGTTGAATTGGGGAACATGTGTCACGTCCACCTGCCACACCTCACAACTGTTAAGTCCCCTGGGGTTAACTCCAGACTGGGGTTAGAGTGAGGAGTGTGTGCTGCTGACAGGAGGGACATGTGGCCACGATTGCCCTGGCCTGTTCTCAGGTGATGTGAAACCGGCGAACTAGACCCGGCGCATTTTGATGGAACAATTGGTGACTGATTTTTGCCTGCTCAAAGATGTTTGGCAAAGGGGCCACTGCCGCAGGGGCAGCAAGAGCATCAGCCCTTCAGTTTTCCTCAGCAATGAACCCAGGCAAATCGGTGTGTGACCTTGTATGCATCACAAAGAGGGGTTGCTCTCGGTGGAAGACTAGCTTGACAAGTTTCAAGAGTAACTGAAAGAGTGCAGTGTTAGACACCTCCTGCAGGATGGCCTGCTCTGCCCTGGACACCACTCCCTCAACGTACGCGGAGTCTGTGACCAGATTGAATGGTTTGGAGAACCTTTCAAAAGCCCTGATGACTGCGGCCAACTCAGCAACCTGAGGTGATCCTTCTACCTCAGCAATATCTGCCTCCCACTGCTGAGTTTGAGGATGTCTCCAAGTCAGGACTGACTTGTGAGATCTTCCGGACGAAACTGTAAAAACTGTCAGAGCCTCCAGAGGTGTTTTGCTCTGAACATTTTTTAACACCAATGTAAATTGGATATACGAATGGAAAATTTTGTGGGCAGGTCTATGAATTGAAATTTGACCAGTGAAGGAGTCCAAGACAAACTGCAAAACTTCATTTTCTTGAAGCAGGTGTTCTAACATCGCTTTTGTAATTTGGCCTGATTTAAGTCCAATTGGAATGTGAATGCATTCGAAGTCACATCTGGCCATTTCTCTGATTCGGATTCTTGCTTTCCGAATCGGTTCAGCCGATTTGTTCTCCTGCAGCTTGAACCCTTCAATCTAAGGCCGAGTTCCAGGTTCACCAGGGTCAACAGTGACAAAATACCATTCATCATCACTAAGGAGCAAAGATTCGGTGAGCTGCAACCTGTAGGGTTTATAAAATGAATCAGTTGTTAGAATGGGTTTGGTAAGGTCAGTATCAGGTGTCAAGTCCAGTAAAGATTCTGCCTTGCCCACTTTAGTGGGACGAGGCAGCATTGTCCTGTCCTCTTTCCCTCTCCTTTCCCTCCCTGCCCGGTCCACCGTATTTGTGTCTTGGCGCAGGGTGGACCCATCCTCCCCAAATAGTTTTTTGAAAACATTGGTTTTCCTCCATTAGATTTCCCTTGCCCTCCCTCTTTTTTGTTTTTAAATGTTTCGAATTCTTTTTTGAGCGGGCATTGCTAGACCCAGTATCCTGTCTCTGCATAGATGACATGGGTGGTTCTGGCTCTGATTGAAGAATTTCTTCTTCTGTAAAGTTGTTCTGCTTGACGATGTAGCAGATTGTCCGCTGGTTTCTGTTGCAGCAGCCCTCATGGTGTTAGGAGGATGTGCTCATTGTCCAGTTGGGGGGCCCATGAATAGAACCTTGATCTGGCAGACCTGCAGCATTTCTTGAAGAGAGGGTAGAGAATCTAGGGGAAGACTTAAAATTGTGGCACGGCATAAATCATTTGCATTGGTGAAAGCAATTTCTTCTAGGATACCCACCCATGCCTGCTCCTATTTCACTTGCAATTCGATTGCCCTGGTCAGCCTTTCTACATAATCCACAAATGGTTCCATGGGACCTTGTCTCATCTTTGAACAGGGTGGAAGGGGACCATGAGGCTGCATACTAAAAAATGCTTTGGCTGCTGAATCTGCTATGATCTGTAGAGCTGGAATGGGGATGTTTGCCACCTGGTCAGCTGGGCAAGCCCACTGCCTCTCCCCACATTGATGGTCAGTGGTAAGGGGGTTGCCCTGCTCATCAATGGCTGTTTCTGGATTAGCAAGTAAATTGGGGAGGGCGTCCCTGAGCAGCTTTCTCCATGCTGTGTCCCACAACTTGTATTCAATAGAATACATGAGGCAGGAGAAAAGCTGCTTCATGTCCGCAGGGACAAATGCAACCCCGGTAAGATCGGCTTTTAAAAGGCCCCTGAAACAGGGACTCTCCCTGCTGTAGTCTTTATGTGCCTTGCATAAATCCCGAATGGTGGTTTGGGGAAAGGGCTGCCAGTTGCCATAGGTGACATTCCCCCCTTGCGAATGTTTAAAAGCAACGGGGGTAAGGGATGGGATTGAGGGAGGCAGTGGCTGTTCCAGTTGTTCTGGCTCCGGCTCCTCATCTTCTGGGTTCCCACCGGGAACTGGAAGGGTGGGCATAGGAACCAGAACTCCAAGATGGCCGCTTTCCAGGAGGGGGTGTAGTTTGGAGCTGGATGACATCACCTGAGGGGTGTGTTGGTGGGCAGGGTGGGTGGGAGGGGTTTGAGGAGAAGGTAGGTTACATCATGGGAGAGAAGTGGGCTTGGGGACAGAAAGGGTTTGGAGGAAGTGGAGGGAGTGGGGGGACAGAAGGGATTGTGGGGAGAATAAAGGGAAGACCATGAAGACTACCATGCCATGTGGTCGCTGCCATGTTGGGTCCTGGGGAGAGGGGCACCATCTTGTGACTTGTGCTCTGTAGAACTAAAATGAACTTTAGGTTTTTGAACTGGGTAAAATTGGGGAGGGGAAAGTTCCTGGACAGCCTGGCTGGGGCTAACCAAGAAATCCTGAGCAGTCTGGCCGAGACTGCTCAGGCGGGGGGTTTTGGGCACCTGCAGGGAGCCTGAGCTGGCAGAATGTCTCTCTTCTGCTCCCTTTAGAATACCCTTTTCTGAGTAAGGAGGTTTGGGAATGGGGTAAGGGGAAACTGGGGCTGGTCGCCCGCAACTCGGTGATTTCTCTATTCCCTTTACCATTACGATGGCAGATATAATCTGCAAAACTCAATGTGTTAATTTAGCTGGTGTTTCATCTCCTGATTTAGCCAATTGTAAAATTTTCTTCTCTGCCGTGTTCCAAAATTGAACACTGTGCACTGTTTCTGAAGACACATGCGGAAGATGGAGAAAAAGCCAGCAGACAAACCTTTTTAACTTGCCCTTCGAAAACTTAACTTGGGCAACATTAAGAACTTCAACTAAACTATAAAAAACTATCCTTTCTGGGCTGTGGAGAGCTTAGCACCCATTTCAGCTCTGATGGAAATTCACGACCCTCACCACAAACACAGAGAAAATGAAAAACTTGAAATTAAACAAACACGCTAAACGCACTTAAAAATCGAGGAAGGGATTCTGTGCCATTCACCCCCAGGGCGCTACAGAACTGAAACTGTCTGGTAGCCAAACCGACCCCATGCCACGCCAAATGCTGGGGGCTAACAGCTGCACGAACTGTGCCGCATAAATGAAAAAAGGAGGATAAAATGAAAAAAAAACCTAAAACGCGCCAGAGGAGACCCAATCTGGAGAAGGGACCAACACCCACCTCCCCGGGGCTGTGCAGCCTTGGTGCCTCAATGTGGTGAGAGCACCAGGGTGAAGTCTGAGGCTTCCACCTAATTCCCTTTTGTTCGTTTGAGTGCCTGTCCCCTAAAAGGAGCAGAAGCAAGTCACTAGTCCTGCGGCGATGCTGAAAATCTTGGGTTCGGTGAATCTCTGCCTGAGGAGGACCTCTCCGGGCACAGAAGGCACTAGCCTCCTTGTCCCCCAGGAGTGCACTTTAAAAATTCGGAGATGCTACAACCAGGGTAGCATGACAACCAGGGATTTGTCAATGGTTCCGAGTCCCAAAGTCCTCTCTACAGGGTCCACTTGTTTGGGGGGCCCCACGTTGTGTGCCAGAAACACTGTCATGGTGCCTAATGTGTGGTTTTCCTCACGCTCACTCGGGCTAGCTCAGGCACCGTGGTGTGAAAAGGTACGGACAGCTGGCAGTGCCAGCTAATCCGATCCTGTGGGGTCTCAGCTCACACAACCTCGGCAGTAGGCACAGGTGGTGCAAGGCAACGAAGGTGGAGAAAGAAAGGTGAACTTTGCTGAGCAGGTCACAAGATTCTATTGGAGCCCCAGCGTGGGATCTCTTCGCTTCCTGGTAACTGCCCAGGCAGAGCCCCCCAGGCTGCTTGCCAGCACCTTTTATTTGGGGGTGGAACAAGTGGAAGAGGCAGGGGGTGAGCAAATCAGGGATCACCAGGGAGGGCACACTGGTGAATGATATTTTTATAAACCAAACATAAATGATAAGGAGGGACCCCCTCTGGATCTGACCTATCATTCGACACCCTTGGAAGAACTTTCTAGCTCCAGGAGAAACTCCGAGATGACAGGGAGACCCCAGAGGAGGGGGAGTAAGGGATTGACATATAACAGTTCGAGGGGAGAAAACCAGGGAAAGACCATTGGGGGGAAAAAACAGGGGTACATAGGAGGAACCATTCAATAAATTAGCAGTACATACAATAAAACCAAAACAAATCCCACACCACTACAGAAATGGAAAAGAACTTTCTTCCAAGTAAGGTGATAGAGTGAAAACTAATCATTCTGCAAGGGAAATTTTAGAATTCTGAATTTAGATTTTTTTTTTTTTAAACTATTACCAGATTTTTGTTAAATTGCTTAAATTTCACCAATACCAATATCTGGGGCTTTTTACAGGTTTCATATCTATATAGACCATAGGTATCAGGATAACATAGCCTGAAAACAGAAACAGTTTTACTGAATAAGCTTCATGTCTATGCAAAAGCTCTTTAATTTTGTAGAATTGCATTATATATGAAAAACTAATAAATTCATTTCATCACGAGCTTAAAGGAAGAGCAAAAAATATGAAGTTGCTTTAGGTATGTAACTATTTATCTTCCTCCTTATTTTTTATATGAACCATAGCTAGACCCAAACATCTGCCTTTTCTTCATTAAGCTCAAAACAAAATTTGAAATAGAATGCTTTCTACAGAAGGTCTATTTTCTTTATTCTGTTGTTTACTAAAATGAAAGGGTGAGGAAATCAGATGCTATTAGTACTGCTAAAATGTTCTAAAAGCTTCCAGTGAAGCAGATAGCAGTTTACAAATATGACATTTTTCATACTGCTGAAATAATGGAAGAGGAAGTTGAGAAGCTTTAATTCATGAGTCCTTCTGGCAGTGCACAAAGAATAATTCCTATAATAAGACATATAATGTTTCTCAACATGCTTCCTGATCTGCAACTATTATGTTAATAAATATAGCTAATCAGTTTAATGTGCTCAGGGTGAGACAAGCAGTGAATATCAATACAGAGATAATAAGAAAGGAATACTTTTAACCAATTTTTCTAACCTGAGATTCATCTGTGGTTAATGAATACTAGAGAGACATTTCTCACATTAAGAAAAGTAATATATAATATAATTTTTGTGAGAAATTTTATCATTTTAAAAAAGAACGTGATGTCTTCATTATATAAATGTAAGATGCTAATTTCTCTTTTCACATTAAGCCATGAAACTTGGCAATGTTTAATAAACAACAAAGAGAGTTTGACTTTTTCAGAGGAAATTTAGAAGAGCTCTAAGCTGGGGTAGTTTTACCTTACACAGA
Organism: Hirundo rustica; assembly: GCF_015227805.2. Classification (NCBI taxonomy): domain Eukaryota; kingdom Metazoa; phylum Chordata; class Aves; order Passeriformes; family Hirundinidae; genus Hirundo; species Hirundo rustica. The sequence continues at coordinate 49,023,534 of NC_053488.1, forward strand.
GCTCTTACTTCCTTGTACTGGCATGAAAATATGTCCCCAGCCTTCTCTTCTACCTTTTCATTTTCTACTTTTAGTTTATCTTTCCTTGAGAACTGTTATATCACTGGAATTTTGAAATTACCTTCTGTGGGCTGATGACTGGAGAAGCTGACCACAAATGAGTAGGGATATTGTTAATGAAAAAAAGCTTTAACTTTTTTTTTTTTTAATTAAATTTAAATCTTCAACTTTCTTTTTTATCTCATTACCTGGACTACTCCACAGTCAGCTTAGTGGATAAAGCATGCATAAACATCATCAGATTCTGACAAACATTGCTGTGTTTTCTGTCTTGTACACTAAAATGAGGAGAGCTGCAGTACATGGAATTTCTGTATTGTTTGAACGGAGACATCTTGGTTAGTAAAAACAACATACTTTCAAGCATATTAAAGACAGAAATATGCCTTTAATAATGAGATCTATTGAAAAGCTATAGGAGCAATTTTAATCTGTTTTTTTTTCAAATACATTTTTTTAGGTTTTGTAGTCTTGCAGAACTACATTAAAGCAGAGAAAAGAGAAATGCAAAAGACCAGTTAGGTCACCTTGTCTGTCCCTCAAGGGACCAGTAAAGGATTGTTCCCTACAGTGTTAAATAATCATTTTATCTAATTATTCAACCCCAAAGAATGACCAATTGATTCAATCTCTCAATTAACAAATAATTCTCTGAGTCTTTTTGAATAAATAGGGAGGTTTTCTTTCTGAAGTGTGCTATTACAATTAAATTAAGAAAGCAAAGAAATCTAAGTGCATTAAAATAAAATCTTTAAATGAAGTTCTGACAAAAATCAGGTTTTTCTCATTCTTTGAAGATTCCAGGACAGGGTTGCATGAAGCACTGCAGTATGGACAAATCAAGCATATTACAGTAAAGAGTTTTGAATCAATTAGGCAATTGAGAACAATTGAGGCCTTTTCTTTCCACCTATCTGATGGGCTTTGCGAACTGTATCTCTATTGACAAGAATCCTCAGTTCTGGTAGTTTGATTTTTAGACTCTCCAATCTGTCAATTCACACAACAAGTTTTGTATTTCTAAGTTTGTACTTTTAATAAACACTTCCCAGTAGGTTGAAGGACAGTGTGATTTAAGTAAGTACACACTGTGCCAATCACAAAATCATTTTTTGTCCTAACAGAATTTTGTTAACTGTTTTGTTGAGTTACTGTGATCTAAGAGTATGAGAGCCTGCTCATATTTCATCCAGCAACTCTGTTTTCCTATAGTTTTTTCTGCACCTTGAATATTCACTTCTCAGTTTAATCATCATACAGAAGAAGTTAACGTGGGAGAAGCTATGTCACCTTTATTATCTGAAGCTCATACCACAGCACATATATATTCCTGCAACTAACCGAGATTGTTTGGCTTATTCTTTTTGTTTTAGATGTAATTTTAACAAACTCTCTTGCTTTACTAACTTTTTGTACTGACTTGATGAAGGTTTCTTTTCTAATTGTATATATTCTTCCAGATTGCTTTCCCTTTTAAGGTGAGCTGTGTTGAAAGTAAGTTTCCCAAATATCTGGACTGATAATCTTTATCCTCAGTCCTTAAATACACTTGTACATTCTTTCCCACTAATGTAACTGGGAATTTTGTCTATAGATGAAAAAAATGTTGTTTCAATATTTACATTATTTCCCCAATGAATCCTCTCTGTATATATGTAGTCTTCTAATGCTTATTATATAACTTTACAAGCAGTACCACAAGTGCAGGTAATACTTAACATATGTCTTGCTGTGTATTATCTTCATATTGTATTTAATTTTTATATTGGGTTTTATAATGGCTTGTTCTGTACTGCCCTGTTCTCCTGGAAAATGCTATATCCCGAGGTTTGTCCCTGCCCCCTTCCCTGTCAATCCTCCCACACTCCTCCCAGTCCCCTCCTGCAGGCCCTGTCTGTCATTTGGCTGTTCTTCCCAGCTTCTGGAGAGTTCGGGTAAAAGACATCAAATGGTAGGGCAAGGGCCAAGGAGGTTCCTCCCTTTATGTTCCCCATTGGTTTCCTTGAATGTCCCTCCAACTCGGTTCCCCTCCCACCTTATCCCTCATTGGGTACTGGTTTGTCCCCTCCTTTAGCCCTTCCCCTGGATATAAGCCCAGAGCACACGGCTGGGCACATGACTTAATTCAGGCTGTGTTTTGGTGCAGAAGCCTGGGACGGAACAAAGACTGAATAAAAGCCTTAGATTTGCCCCCGGATCAAGTCTGACTCCTTCCTCTGCCACCGACAGGGTCTTGCTCTCTCGTGATAAGGGAAATACCTCTGCCAGTTCGTGAGTTTTGTCTTGTAACTGTCTTGAGCTAGCCTGGGCAAAATGAAGACGGGAGCTCCGTGAGAGACAAGCGACACATACGGAATCTCAGGAGATCCTTATTTTTGGTAACTGATATTGTATCTGCTTCTGAGAGCTTTAGTCTGTGTTTTACCCTTTATCTCTTTGCTTACCTATGGAAATACTAGCTTCTATAATCTTTTAAATTCACTATATCTTGTATGTAGATGGCTGAAGAATTCCTGTCAGTAAACAAGGACTTGGTATGTCAAATGGTGGTGAATTAAATAGACTTCAGACTTGTCTGTCATTTTGAAAGTCATGATAACATTGAAATTTAGAAAATGAAGAATCTAGGTGCATTTTGCTCCTTAGTAGTACTGAAGATTATGGATCTCTGGCTTACAAAATTCCTGGAATTTTCTTCTTTGCCTATTCAATAAAGCCAAGAAAGTTCCAGAGCACTCTTCTTCTAGACATATCTATTTTACAGTTTTTTACTATTAATAATTACTTTTGACTGACTATATTTGAACCTTGGTTCTTCTGGTTGCTTTAATTTGGAGAAAATTATAGGGAATTATTCTATCACTATAATGACTTTGGCTATACATGCATTTTTAAATTAAACAGTTGTCATAGCGTGCTCCTAGATGCTGAGTCACTTTTAGCAGTAATTGATATGGTTTACAAAAACCACTTTTTCAAACAACTTTCAGGCATGATTCAGGAAAGAGCACAAGGCAGGGACATTTCCAACAGAAAAACTGAAGTCACATAGTTTGGAAAGCTACTACAATATGGTGGCATGATAAATGTGCAGAAATATGGCAGAATTAGGGTAGTTTTTACCTACTAAAGAAAATGTGGTAAGAATGTTCTTTGTGAATATGAGAGCATTTATTATTTTAATGATAACCATTTTTGTCTATGACTATCACTTCTTCCTTTGATTTCCAATTGGTTAAAATCCTGTTGTCTCCCAACTCTTTTCTAAGTAGCTCATGTTTCTTAGCTACTGTAGTTTCAATTTTTAATATATTTTTAAAGTGGGCCTATGATGTGGAAGATTAAGATGCCAATCACATTTACAATTGTCCTTTTTTTTGGCTGACACTTTCATTTTCAGTAAAATTATTGTTTGCTTCTATCTTCCAGAATGGATGATAAGGGTCAGTTTGAAGAGTGGGATTTGAATTGCATGACTGATAAAACAATTACATCCTTAAAGTCTCATTATACTTTCCTCATAAGACTAAGTTTTCATAAATTATGTAAATTTTATATTGGGCACATGTGTTACATGTCAGTCACTTTTCTGTGATTTTAATACACAGAGTTACAGTATAATGTACTATAATATGCATTTAGTTTATAGCTATATTTCTAATGCAGTATCCTATTGTCTGTGGTACTTTTGGATGATCTGGAAGTCCTTGAAATTAATTTGAAAATGCAGGAATCATGCTGATCAGAACTCTTTCCAAACCAGAGAAAATGTCTCCAGTACACAAAGAATAAACTTTGCCTACCATCTGTAGTGCCAATGCTATAACAAAGAGTCTTTTGTTCAGTTGGAGCGTCTGTTACGATAAGTGATCATCATTTGCACAGATCATTTAAGATCTATGCTAAAAATTTAATTTCTTGCTCCCAAAGCAAATACAAATTCAATTTGAAAGAAAAGCGCAGAAATTAAGAATCTGCACAGAAATCCATGTGCAAAGAAGGACTATTTGGATTCTGTGTTTGTTCTCCAGTTTAAACAACTCAGCTTGATTAGCTGATAAAATATTAGTTATGCTAGATTATAGGAACTGAATAGTGTGTTGCTAATTAAGAGATTCAGTAAGGAAGTTCTGTTCAGCAGTAGCTTGCAGATATGTGTTATTTTTCAGGGAGATACTTGTTAAATGTCAAACAATTCTGAATAAAATTTTGTTGAATCTCCAGTATTCATATTCAACATCTTTGTTATTTTCTATAGGTGTTTCTACTGACATACCAAACCATAAAAAAGAAGAATATGATCTTTCTTTCTTTAAGGACAAGTTGATGATTTGTTAAGTTTTGTTATATAGGTAAAGTAACTATATTTGAATTAGAGCCAACCAGCCCATCAAAACCAGTCCCCTCTGCCCTTACATAATCTGAATGGATGAAACATGTATTTTCTTTGGGACAGGATTTCTATTTTCTTACTTTAGTTGGATTTTGTTTTAAGAAAGGAGAGTCAGCAGTGGATAAGTCTTGGCAAAACTCTGGATGCTCTGAAGGCCAAAAGTGAGTTTTTGACAGAACAAACCAAATTACTTTTATGGAACCTTCTCTGCTGGAACCAGGTGGGATACATCTCTGTCAAGGGCAGAAGGTTCTTAGTTCATGAACAGGCAGACCTCGTCGAGAGGGCTTTAAACTAGGTTTGAAGAGGGAAGGGGATGCAGCTGGACTGTCTGGAAGCAGGCCCATAGGTGGTAAGCCTGAGTCAGGGGTGAAATCAGTAGCCCAGCTGAGGTGCATGTATACCAGTGCATGCAGCATGGGTAACAAACAGGAAGAATCTGGAGGCCATGGTGTCACAGCAAAGCTGTGATGTAGTTGCCATCATGGAAACCTGGTGGGATGAGTCACATAGCTGGAGCACTGCACTCGATGGCGACAAGGTCTTGAGAAGAGACAGGAAAGGGAGAAGACGTGGAGGGGTCGCCCTTTATATTAAGAAGGCTTTTGATGCTATAGGTATTGAAACTAATGAAGATGGAGTTGAATGCCTGTGGGTAAGATTCAAGGGGAAAGTCAACAAGGATGGCATCCTACTGGGAGTCTGTTATTGTCCACCCAACCAGGAGGAAGAGGTGGACAACTTACTCTATAAGCAGCTAGATAATGTTTCAGGATCATTAGCCCTTGTTCTTGTAGGTGACTTCAACCTGCCAGACATCTGCTGAGAACTTAATACAGCAGAAAAGAGATAGTCCAGGAAATTTTTAGAGTGCATGGAGGACAACTATTTGTCGCAGCTGGCAGGTGAGCCCACCAGGGGAAGGACTATCTTAGATCTGTTGTTTGCAAATAGAGATGGGCTGGTGGGAGATGTGGTGGTTGGAGGCTGCTTGGGGCAGAGTGATCATGAAATTATAGAGTTCTTGATATTTGGTGAAATCAGGAGGAACACCAGTAAGACTCCTACATTGGACATCCAGAGGGCAGACTCTGGCCTATTTAGGAGTCTTATTCAGAGAATCCCTTGGGAAGCAGCCCTTAAGAACAAAGGAGTTCAGGAAAGGTGGATGTGCTTCAAAAGAGAGATTTTGAGGACACAGGAACAGACTGTCCCTGTGTGGTGAAAGATGAGTTGATGAGGCAAATGTCCAGCCTGACTGGGCAACGAGGTTTTGAAGGAACTTAAGAATAAAAAGAGGATGTATCATCTTTGGAAGGAGTGTCAGGTTTCTTAAGAAGCATATAAGCGGGTTGTTAGGGTATGTAGGAAAAAATTAGGTGGGCCAAAGCTCAGTTTGAAATTAAAATGGCAAATTTTGTAAAGGATAATGATTTTTTTTTTTTTAAACAAATGTATTAATGACAAAAGGAAGGGTAAGACCAACCTTTGTTCCTTATTGGATGAGGGAGGGAACTTAGTAACTGCAGATGAGGAGAAGGCAGAAGTGCTTAATGTCTTCTTTGCCTCAGTCTTTAGTGGGAAAATGGCTTGTCCTCAGGACAACTATTCTCCTGGGTTGGTAGATGGTGTTAGGGAGCAGAATGGTCCCCCTGTCATCCAAGAGGAGGCAGTCAGAGAACTGCTGAGCTGCTTGGATATTCATAAATCTATGGGATCAGATGGGATCCACCCCCTGGTGATGAGGGAGCTGGCAGATGAGCTTGCAAAGCCACTCTCCATCATTTACCAACAGTCTTGGTTCACTGGTGAGGTTCCAGATGACTGGAAGCTGGCCAATGTGACCTCCATTCACAAAAAGGTTGGGAAGGAGGATCCTGGTAATTATAGACCAGTCAGCCTGACCTCAGTACCTGCTAAGGTAATGCAACATTTTCTACTGAGTGTCATCACACAGAATTTACAGAATGGCCAAGGTCTCAGACCCAGCCAGAACCGGTTTAGGGGGGGTAGGTCATGTTTGACTAACCTGATTTCCTTTTATGACCAGGTGACCCATCTGGTGGATGGAGGGAAGGCTGTGGATGTTGCCTGTTTGGATTTCAGCAAGGTCTTTGACAGTGTCTCCCTCAGCCTATTCCTGGACAGGCTGGCAGCCCGTGGCTTGGACAGGAGCGCTCTTCACTGACTTAGGAACTGGATGGATGGCCAGGCCCAGAGAGCGGTGGTGAACGGTGCTGCATCCAGCTGGCAGCCAGTCACCAGTGGTGTCCCTCAGGGGTCTGTGCTGGGGCCAGTTCTGTTTAATATTTTTATTGATGATATGGATGAGAGTATTGAATCTTTCATTAGTAAATTTGTGGATGACACTAAGCTGGGAGCGTGTGTTGATCTGTTGAAAGGTAGAATGACTCTGCAGAGAGATCTGGAATAGTTAGATGGATGGGAAGAGTCTAACAAGATGAAGTTTAAAAAGTCCAAGTGTTGAGTCCTGCATTTTGGCCACAGTAACCCCTGCAGCGTTATAGGTGTGGCTGGACAGTGAGTGCCCAGGAGGAAAGGGACCTGGTGGTGTTGGTTCACAGCCAGCTGAACATGAGCCAGCAGTGTGCCCGGGTGGCCAAGAAGACCAATGGCATCCTGGCCTGTATCAGGAATGGTGTGGCCAGCAGGAGCAGGGAGGTCATACTTCCCCTGTACTCGGCACTGGCCAGGCCACACCTTGAGTATTGTGTCCAGTTCTGGGCCCCTCAGTTTAGGAAGGATGTTGAGATGCTTGAGCGCATCCAGAGAAGGGCAACAAGGCTGGTGAGGGGCTTGGAGCACAAGCCATAGGAAGAACGACTGAGGGAGCTGGGGTTGTTTAGCCTGGAGAAAAGGAGACTCAGAGGTGTCCTTATCACTCTCTACAACTTCCTGAAGGGTGGTTGTAGATAGCTGGGTGTTGGTCTTTTTCTCCAGGCAGCAACTGACAGAATGAGAGGTCATAGTCTCAAGCTGCGTCAAGGGGAATATGGTTTTTCATGGAAAAAGAGATGAAGTACTGGAATGTTCTACCTGGGGTGGTGGTGGAGTCACCATCCCTGGACATGTTTAAAAAAAGACTGGATGTGGCACTCAATGCTATGATCTAGTTGAGGTGTTACGGCATGGGTTGGACTCAATGATCTTGAAGGTCTCTTCCAACCTAGACATTCTGTCATTCTGTGAAGCATAAGAGGGAAGGACACAGAGTATGATGTTAAGTACATCTCAGTATATGCAGGACACACCTTCCCTCTTTTGAAGTCATCTCTTTCCAAACCCTTTTTCTTACAAGAATTAAGTAAATTACTGAATTGTGACTTTTGAGGTTTTGAAGTAAAAAGCTGGTGGAAAAGTAGAAAAGAATGATAGATTAGAATTCTGGTTGGGAAACTCCCACCCACGATGCTGACTATTACAGATTTAATTCTCTCAAGTCTCTGAGGCACATTTATGTGTAAGTCAACTAAAAAAGTTCATTTGATTTTACTGTTACTGTTTACAAATTATGAAATCTCCAGAGCACATGAAACAGAACTGTCTTGTTGAATGAATAGAAATATTTTTAGGGGGATTTACAGATGAAAATCCCTTATTAAATAGATATATAAAATATGTTCTCATAAAGCTGGAATCAGTAATTACTTTCTCTTAAATTCTATCTGAAATTTAAAACATCCAAAATTATATTTTTTTTTCACTTTTGTCTTTTTTTCTAATTATTTTCACACTACCTCAGTTCAGCAGCTGGTACAGGTATGGAGAAATGTAGCCTTTTACAACTCCAAGTCCAAACATAAACAGAAAGTAGATAAATGTCTTGATTTGAAAGACAGGTGCCTGCCAAGAAAGGCAGGAACCTCCCTTGGAATGGAAAATACGAGCCCCCTCCCTCTGAATTATTATAACTTTGAAAGTAACAGTCCTTTACTAGCATGTATGTGTATAACAAGGCGAACAAACAACAACAATGGCAGCAACAGCAAATAAAAGAAAGAATAAACCAGAAAACCCAATAAAGTCTTCCTGCTCTTTAAGCACTTTCCCCTTCAGTGCAGTTCCGGTCACAGCTGGCAGGGGTGCTGGTGGCTCCCGGCTAAGCCAGGTGTCTGCGGTGATTCCCCTACGGCTGCAGGGGGTGCTGTGGTGTGGACTCAGGGAACACGCGATAATGACAGCTCTGCCCAGACGGGAAGGAATGGAAAAAGGGCTTTGCTTTACAACCGCCCAGGGCCAGTTGGTCTATGTGCCCCAGAAGGACCCTCAGAACCAGAAGCTGGCATGGCAGGGAGGAGCAAAGTCCTGGAGTAGTACACGAGATGTATCAGAAACTCCACAGCTGTAGCTGGAATCGGGACAGGCAGGCAGGGGTTGAACGACTTCAGTGTAGTAAAACGCCCTGGAGCAATGGCACAGGCACAGGACGGGCTGGCAGCAGCAGCCCAGCTCCTAAACAGGGCAGGGAGAGGCTCCCTGGAAGGAGGAAAGGGCTGGGGGATCCCCTGAGGCACTCCAGCAGAATGTGAAGTGTCCTTTGGTGAGGTAGGGTGTTAATAAGGTCCCAGTGCAGCAGCTGCTCTTAGGAGCAGAGCTCCTCTCATGGTAGAAAAAAGGCAGCAGGAGAAGGAAACCTGCAGTAGTGATGAATTCTTTCTACAGCGACTGCAGCCTCCTTCCCCCTCTGAATGCTGAGAGCACAAGAGAGCAAGGAGCTGCCCCAGCATCTTTTTTCCCAACCCAATTCTTGCTGTATCTCTGCCCCTCTGAGAGAAGCCCTCTGATTAAGAGGACTGCAGCCAAGTTCCCTCCTCCCAAGTGTGGCAACTTTTGTCTCTCTTGAGTACCTGGTCATTATTTTCTCCTAGCAACATGTGAGAGAACATTCCCTGAGAGAGAGAAACAAAAGGAAAAATCCTAAACCCCAACAATAAATATTAATTTTATCCTGGGAAAATTATTTCTACTCTGAAAGTTCAAGAAGAATAATCAGAAAAGCATTTCTTGATACTAATATGTTGTCTACTCTCAGAATATTAGAGTGAAATTTTATTATCTTGACTGGACAATTGGCTTCTACAAGATTCATGATTTGGACTCAGTTGTGAAAGGGAAAAAAGAAAGTGGGGAAAAAAAGTGGGAAAAAAATCAGACTTTTAAAAACTTAACCAGGGGCATAAATCAGGAGTTTACAATGGAAAAATAGTTTCAAAAGCGGTTTAGTTGCAGCTCACTTAAGAACAGGTTGTTGATAATTAAAAATGTTTCTGGGGAATATTTTTAAAGTACAGAAATATTCTATTTTAATGCTAACAAGTTTTCAATGAAACAGGAAATTTTTCTACAATGCAGTATCTCTTAAGATTATACAGTGCAAAGAAAGCTGATTGGGGATGTAGTTCTGTTCTGTAAGTGTGACTGTTTAGACTTCTTACCTTTGAAATTAATGCTAAGTCTTGTTAGCTGCTGCCTTTCGAGCCAGGTTTTACAGGTTGGAGGAAGGCCACTTTGGGCTTACAAAAATGTTCTGTTAGTTAGACTTGATAGTTAGGTCGGGTATTTCACAGTCAAATGAATTGTATTCCTCTACTATATCAAAATGTGTAGAAATGCTGAAATAATACTCCCCAAATAAAATAAACTCAAAGTTGTATACAGTGCTAATATTAGCATATTATTCCTGTACTTTCATGTCCTTATGTAATTTCTTTGCGATTTATTTTGCTCATGTCATCCTTTTCCAGAGACACTCTTTTGATCAGTATATCTTGATTTGATATAGCCTGTGGCCTTCAAATTACAGAAAAATCCTCCAGGAGAATTGGTGCACTAATGATTCATGTCAGGGAAGTCACAAATATCCCTCAGTGCAGTGATTTCAGTACTAAATAAACTCCTTTTACAGTCGAGATTCCACAAAGCATAACTTGGAAGACAGGGAAAAAAGGCGAGAAGAAGAAAAGACAGAAGATTTGCAAATAAAAATACTGCTTTGGACCAACATTTAGTCTATTTACATATATATCATGGGTTGGCACAGTCTTGTTTTCTGGTTATAGAGAAATGTGAAATGTTTTTCCCTGCCAGGACCATGGAGTGGGTTGGGGCGGGGGGGGGTGGGGAACGGACAGGGACCTATCAGAAAGCTAGCCAAGATATTGGCAGCTAGTTTGACCAATAAGGATGCCAATGTGACTTTGGAAAGGACATTTAAAACTCTCATCTTCAGCAGATCTCTCTCTTCCTTCTGAATCAGCCACGTGGAAACATCGTATGTGGCGGGTGGGCCCAGGTCAGGCTCTGCTGCCCCTCTGGGTGGCTGGGCTGGGCCCGGCTGGGCCTCCGGAAGCCACTGCCCGCAAGGGCTGGCTACGCCCCTTTCTCCCAGGCTGCCAGCAGGGGAGAAGGGTGGCTGTAGCTCGACAGTACTAACCACGTGCTCAAGACCACGGCAGAAGAGGCCAAGCCATGGCCCAGCTTAATCGCCGTTGGCAGCAGAGAAAGAAAGCCTGCAGCTTCATAACAGCTATAAGCTGAGCTGCCCTCGATGAGACCAAGGGATGGAAAAAAGGACATCTAGCAGCCTCCCCCATCGGCACAGCTCTGTATTTTCTTCATCCCTGCAGCCTGGCATCTGCATGTGGCCCTTTGTAGGCCTGGCCAGATTTAACCCTTTCCTAGCAACATGGAGCTTTTAAAGCACAACTATTCGTTAAGAGAAAGAAGAAAGAAAACAGAGGGTAGGTAGAACAGACACTGTATGAAGTCAGTGGATTAAAAGTGAAAGAACTGATAATATTGGAATAAGATTGAAAAAGTGGACATTTTTAACCAGACTTCTCTGGGATAAACTATGGAGAAATAGACTGTTCTTTGTAGCATCTTAGTGTTGTTGGGAGAATGCTAATTCTGATCAAAATTGAGAACTGATGTAATTGAGATATAATGGAAAACTTTAAAGCCCCTGCTTCTGGATCAAAAGGAGGTCTCAGCCTTTGAGATGAAGATGACTTTAGAATAGAAGTATTTGTAAACAGTGCCCCAGATACACAGACAAGCCTTACTAATAGAACATCACAGTCTGCAAAAACTTTGGGCGGTTGCAGATATGTGCCAATAAAAGCCACTAGACTATTGTGTCTTGTAGCAAAAGTCTTCACGAAAACCCTAGAGAGACTCTTCTCCTAAAGTAATGAATGAGTATGTTTAAATGGTGAAACTGACTGAAAATCACAAGTTGTGTCTTTCTATGTTGTTTAATAAGAAAGTTAATAGTTTGTAAGGGGAGGGAAGAGTGTTTTAAAGTTTAATTCTGTTTTAGTTTAAGTGGGTTTTTTTCCCCCCAATTATTTTAATGTGTGTTAATAAAACTATTTTTGTTCATTTTTAAGCTTAAGCCTGCTTTGTTTTTTTCTCCTAATCTCTCCCTCCCACAGAAAAAGAATAAATACTAAAACCTCTACATTAGTTGGTGTTTCCACACAGTTTCATTAAATTAAGACCATTACAATATATCAAGTGAAGAAGTATGTGAATTAATATTCTAATATTATTCTCACTATTGTTAAAGTTAGGAAGAAGAAAAAAATATCAAGAAAGATATATGGAAATAAATAAACTCTGGAGTAGTCTATGCAGATAAATAGTGCTTAAAAATTGATAGATAGTACCTACTTTGTAAAATTCTCTGTGAAAATTACACAACAAACTTATTTGACTAGTGAATAGCAGAATTTTCATATACTGATGGCTACAAAGCTTTTTTAGCAAGAAATATAAATGATACTGACAGAAAACTAATCAGTTTTTCTAACAGGGAAAAGTATCATTTGGATTTTGTTATGGTGAACTGAAATTATATTTATAAAAGTATTGGAAATTTAAGAAAATCATCTAAATGAAAATTTTCCAAAGATAGTAGCATTAAGCTTCTGTAGCCCAGTGCTTAATTAAGCAAAGAGCAGATTGATTGGCACAGAAAAAAAAAAAAACAACAAAAACCTCAAAATGGTAAACAGTCTTTGCTTTTTGCATAGACTTTCATACATTTGATAAATTTATTTTTGTGATTTTAGATGGCAGAGACTCATTTTCATTAAATTTGTTTACCATAATTATGGAAGGACTGTCACAATACCCATTAAGTTTGATACATTTGTGTGTGTTCCTGCTTCTCTCTGTCTCCCAGAATTTTCATTCCAGCCACGAGTGTTGGTGTTCCTTAGTTGTACATCTGGTACAGTGTTTGTGACAGAAACATCACTCCACAGGGACTGAATGTGCCATCTGTATGACACACTCAGTATCTAATGTTTTAAGAGCTAGAGACACATGAATGCCTGAAAAAGTACATTTTCCTGGTTGCTATGTTTCTGGTCTCTGATGTACATTTTACCAACAAAGTATTTATTGCACAATATTGCAGCTCTGTGCTCCTGTATTTGTAAGAATGGGAAAGAGGGAGTGGACTTTAACATCCAGTATGTCCTTGTTATATTTAGCTGAAGGCAAAAGTAAAGAAGAGAAAGGTTAAAACCCCCTCACAAAATAGGACCACAAGAGGTAATAATCTCCTCAGCAGAAGAGCTGATTCTAATAGAAATGTAATGTGAAATCATTTTGTGAAAGGAAGAGTGTACAAACAGATGTTTAGCACTGTCTATAAAACATATAAGTGTTGCCCTAAGCTAAAGTAGTTAAAGGCATGAGCCAGCATTTCTCAAAAAAACCCCATTAGATTTCTAATGTAAGTCACAATAAAATACATTTTTAAAGACATTTCTTATGCCTAACATCAAGACTTCTGCAAGATTTTTGCTGCTGCTTGATCTTCGCTGTGATTATGAAATAACTGAAGATGCAGAGAAACATAAGCCAAACTGAGCCTGGTGAAACTGTATGGGAAAGATTTTCTGCATAAATCTAACTCCTTTTTTTTCATAAGACAAGGAGAAAATGTCACTTTTGAGGTTCTAGCCTTATAAAGGGGAAAACACTTCAATTCTAGGCAAAAAGTGTTGCTGGAAGGTAGAAAGCTTTCAATGGCCCTTCTGGGTTTTTGCTTATTTTTCCTCTCTTGAATTCCCACTGTTCATCAAGAACCAGTTTTTATTCATTGTTTGCATTAAGGTTTATAGATACATGCTCTGGAAAAAAGCATATGCTTAAAGTGCCCATCATTTTTCTTAATATTCAAGATGAAGACTTCTATTTAGAAATGCAGTTTTGCATAGCAGGAGCAGCAGCAGCAGTCCTGGGCTATTTAATTTTTCTAATGACCCTGCCTGTGGCTTCTTTTTTTCTCCTTCAGCCTTTATAGGCAATAAACCAAGGAACTCTTCTGTTAAAAATGGATGGCTCATATAGTCTTGACTTTGTTCCATGAAGACTAAAAAAATAACAACAGAACTGAGAAATTTCTCTAAAAACAGCTAGTGGAAAAGTTGCTTATGTGATAATTTGGTAGCCAGTATTATTATTATTGCCCAGGTGTTCATAATGTATGAAAAACAGTAAAAGAAAACTATAATTGAGACATTCAATGACAAAACTGTCAGTCGAGGTTTTATTTATTGTAACTCAATGTAGCATTTAAGACTTTTAGAGCTTATCTTAGATTTTGCCCATGCAGAGATAAATCTATTTAGGGAATTACATTCTGCAAGAATTGTATAGAGAAACTAATTTGAATATTACTACCGATGTAAGATCTGTATTAAAATTTGGCATCAGCAAAACAACTGTAGTTACTCTTGGTCTAGTTAATTAGTTTAGTTTTTCAACTTTTATGCCAGTTCGCTTTTACTCCTTGGTATATTTACTCTGTGGTGTAATGATGAAATGGATTTTGAAAATCAATGAGTGATTCTGAGTATCATTCTCTTCTTGGCAACACAATACAACATGTCATGAAGGCAGAAGTAATTTGGTGTTTGATGTTTAGTCTGCAATAAAAGGCATATTTAAACTTCTTAAACACCTGAAAATAAAAGCAAACAAATCAAATTTGAGGACATGTTTTTCTTAGTTTTGCATGTACTTAGAAAACATTGAGTTCACCAAAACATCTACTAGAAACAAAATCATAACTAATAATTAGAACAGCTAATTTTTCTTTCTTTAGCAGAGACCTTATTAAGGTGAGTGCTGACAGGGACATATAAACAGTGATGAACTGTTAGGTTAGTTTCATCAGTGGCAAACATTCATGCTGATGGTGTGATCCTAACTTTTTTTCCCGCCCCTCTTCTCCAAAATGAAGGATAAATGCATACTGCACTGGTGTGGGGAGTAAATAATTCCTATTTGGAATGAGCTAATGTTCTCATTAGAAGTTTATTGTTGCTCTCCTGTATCATTTGAACTTGTGCTGTCATCCAGAGGAACTGGAGACAGAACTATTACCAGAGAAATGAAATTACTGTGTTGGCTGAGCAAAGACAGAGCTGTTCATTCACCCTTTTAATGTGAAGGACAAACTAGAAGTCATGGTCTTGTTGTCTTTCTGTTGCATATATAAAGTGTCATTATGTCATAGAGCTTTTTGCAAATTCAGAAGGACTGGCTTTTTTAATGTCAGGAGTAAAAGGAAAATTGCTTACCTTGTATTTTAATGAGGTTAATATTAGCTTGAATGCACTTTGATTGGTCTAGAATAGAATAAAACATGAGGTTATCCAACTGGATTATTTTTTGTCTAGGCATTCCAATGTAGGACAGCCAATAGCAAACAAATGACAGAAACACATCAAACTAACAGAACAAATTGCTTCTGATCCTCAACATCATCTCAGAATCTATAAAGAGCCTTATCTTCAGAAACAAACAGCATAAATTTTGATGCAGAAGTATTGCTCATTATTTATCAAAGCTAATGATCACTGTATAGCATTCTCCGGTATAACAGGTGGCTTGGTACTGACTGAGTTGATTACACAGCAGAAGCCACATAGAGCTGACACTGCATGGCAGACGTGGGAGAGATACCTTTAGGTGCAATGCTGTCACTTTGAAAGTAAACTGCCCCAGGGCTTGATCTAGCACAGGTCACTAGCAATGTATTTTTCTAGATATGTTGTTCTTGTATTTAGCTCTGACTTGATACGGTGCACTGTGCAATAGGCACACCGAAGGAAATGCTAAAGCTGAAAAATGTCAGAAAAAAAATCTGTCAGAAAAATCTTCCAAAAGATCTTTGGAAGTTGATTCCAGCTATAGTGACTCCCCTGGTAAGTGTGTCTTGACTTCCCCCAAGCTTAGAACATTTTCTGCCAGTGACCTGTGTGAAACAGAGGCAAGGAAGTATTTGTTGTGTTTCTATGCCCTTAGTTTATGTTGTAGAGAAGATCATAGCAAATTCTAAATTTCTATAATTATGTTTTAGGTGTGGCTTCTAGAGGTGGGATGTTGAAGTGTCTTGATTTTGAAAGACAGTTGTCTGCCAGGGAAAGCTAGACCCTCCCTTGGAATGGAGAATGTAAAACCCCTTCCCTCCAAATTATTATAATTTTGCAATTAGGAGCTCTCAGGCAAAGATATGGGAAATAGGAGTAACAGTTCTTTACTAGGAATATTTTAAAAAAGGAAAATACAAATATAGTAGTACAAAAAACAAGCAAGGAAGATCTTGGAAAGATCTGGAAAAAAACCCTGACAAAGTCAGGGATAGGACCTGGCCCCTTGGTGGTCAGAGTGTTGGAAGCAGTCCAAATAAGTCTTCCTGGAGTAACAGATGAGGTTGTGTGGAGTAGAGAGAGTCCTGTAGAAAGTCCAGTGGTGACAAGATGGGTCCAGTCTTCCTCCAGTTTTCCTTCCAGTGGAAAAACACGTTCCCTTCTGTCCTTCAGTCCCAGTTTTTCTCTAGCTAGGAACAGCTGGCTCCTCCCCCACTGGGTGGAGTATCTCACAATGGCATGCTGGAATGTGTCATGTCATTGGTGGGCCCTAATGGGCCATTATCAGAAGATGTGCCCCTGGAGGATGGAGAGGTGGTGAAGGAGGTGAGAAACACTGCCCCACCTCGGTTTAATGGCTGGGCCATTTTCAGAAGGCATCCTCCTCCCTCCCCCCTGGGGTAAGGAGGATAACACATCTCCCAAAAAACAGCTTTCAACAGATGAAATAGAATATACATTTTTAGATTACATAATCCAACACATGAAGATAGAGGAAAATTAAATAAGATTACATTATCTGTAGCCAGCCCAAAGAGTGGATTACTGACCTACAAGGAAGAGTAATGGAACTGAGGTATCTGTTACCTAAAATTTAACTTCTCATTGCTTATGGGACATGTGGAACATGGCAGAGAAGCAGCCTCCATGTGACTATGAAAGACAAACAATTGATCCTCAATTGAACAGACAACAATTGAAAAGACAACAGATTGATCCTACTCTTTCAGTGATGCGTCCTTTTATGTTGTTTTACGAATCTGTCACAAAACTGGAAAGCTTCTTTACGAAATCATTCCACCACTACTTCATATCCCCTCTGTTTTCTGTTCTGTTCTGGGATCTGTTGAAATAATTAGTAGACCTTCAAAAAGCTTTTCCTTCATGTTGCTTGAAAATGGCACTCCAGGTCTTTGTGATTGGTTAATGAAAAACTCTTCTAAAGGTATTTGATGTTTAGGACTCGAGTATCATAAAAAATCCTTCTGTAAATAGTGTTCCTGTTAGAAGCTTCATCATTGTGTTCAAAAACCACTAACTTACTAGTTATTCAACATCAACTTACATATTGCATGTATCATATGCATAAAGCAATGCTAAAGAGAGAAACAAAAAAGAATAGTCAACGTAGAAGGGTGAAAAGGTGGATAAGAAAAAATCTGTACATTTATTCTTTGATTTCAGTATTTAACTAGGCTCATCTTGCTGTATCTAAATGTTTGTGGTTTTGTTTGTCTTTTTGAGTAGAAAACATATCAGAATATTTAATTTAGTTAGGGTTTTAGAAAGTTGCTTATGAACGTCTCCAAATTTGACTCCTTTATGCAATGAAATTAATCGCAAAACTCATGCGGGGTTGTTGTCATATACATGAGGAAACAGCAGAAAGTTTTCAGAATGAAGCCTTTGTGTGATTGTACTCTTTGGCCTGCTCTCTACTCCAGAACTGCAGATCTTGAGGGACAAAATGTTGACTATCAGTGGTTTGAGATTCAATCCATTAAAATTTGAAAGTAAAGAAAGAGACTTAATGTGAGTTGCAAAATAGTTTGATTGTTAAATTCAGCCGAGAGCCATATGTTGTTATATTTGCAAATTCTTATTTAGGGATAGCATGCTCTTGGATTATTTTTTTCCTTGGAAAAACACTGACTGTGCAAATTGCTGGCAGTATATTAAGAATGAATTTGATTCTCCTCAATCTGTGCTCAAGAAATTTTCTTCTTGTCTTCTCAATATGTAAGGGAAACAGATAAAACTTCAATCAAACACCATTTCTTTTATAAACCAGCACCTACATTTGAGTATAATGTTTACCCTAAAATACTCCACCAATACTGACAGCAAGAAATTGAGTGAAACTGATTTTCCTAGAATTAATGCTAATCAGTGTGCCTCTGTAAATATATATTTATACTAGCAGTTGATAGTGATTCTGCATATGTATCTGTGAAAATAAGTGCATCATTATTTATGTTACCTCTTTTGAAAATTGTCTCCCATGGTTTTACTGGGAGAAAATAGCTCACAACCAGCATGTTCTATGTCAGTTGCTGAAGGCCTTGCGATATGCCTGCTGAACCTTACAAGCTATTAAGCTGGTAGGAGAAAATTTAACCCCAGACTGAACCACTATGGATGGTTCCTCCTATAGAGAGGGAGTAAAAGTTTGGAGCAAGAGATCAGTATGTATCTTAGAAAAAAATGAATCAGCTCCAAAGAATGTGTATGAATACTACAGAGACAAAATATCTGTTCCTTATGTGTAGCTTTACCTGCTTTGTACTGCAGGATTGTAGGTGTTTAACATCCAACATGCCAGACAGGAAAGAACAGAGTACAGTGTGCTCCTGAGAACAACTCAGTTATTCCTGAGAAAACTTCTTCCAAGCTCCAGGAGGGGTCACTTTAAAAAAAGCCTTCTAGTGCTTTGATAAAAGCGGGGAAATGGGAATAATTGGAGCATTGCAATTCATTTTTCATGAGGAAAAGTCTAGGGCACATGAAAAGCTGTAGTCATGTTCTAATAAAGATAATTATCATATAATTCAATAATTCAGTACAATATAATTCAATATCATATAATACAATATGATACAATATAATATAAAGAATTGCAAATATCTGGCAATTATTTAGATTAAAAAATCTGCTACTTGCATATCACACTTTGAAAAGTCAATTACTTTCTTCTGTTTAGTTCAATATTTTAGTGCAAATTGCGGTCATAATGGTACCCATTTGCAAAAGTTCATTGAGTTACTGAGCTCTTATGTACACCTGCTTCTTTCAGGTTTTTATTAATAGATATACTAGAATTAAAGGGATTTTTATCTAGGTTAGTATTCACCCTCTGTTGCTATGTCCAATCTAGAGTCATCTCTTAATTGAGACTTCACTCTGTTCTTCAAAGGTAATCAGAGGTAAAATAGTAACAAGTGAAGTTGGACTTACATATTACTGAGTAAAAATTCCCTATCAAAATAAAACCTTCAAAAATACAAAACATTGGCAGTACCAAAGGAAAAAAAAAAAAAAAAAAAAAAAAAAAAAAAAAAAAAAGAGAGACTTTGCTGGGTGTCCTTTCGATTTTCTCCCTTCTGAACTAATTATTTTTCTCATACTGACTTAGCATGAGACAAACTGGATTAAAAAGGTGGAACCATTTGGAAAAACTGGGCTGCAAATAAATTAAAGTACTATTTTATCTTCCTGTTATTAAAATTTTAATTATAAGCATTAGTATATACCATTCAATGAAATATCAGACACTGTCACTGAATTAATTGGTCCGGACATGATCTGAAACACTTTTATGTTTACTGTCATGTGTTTCTGTGTGAATTCTATGTGCTACTACATATTGCAGCTGATTTTTTGAGGACTGTAGAATCTAAATTTTCAGAAATTTTATGTTGGGAAACTCACAACTAGACTACTGAAGTTATTTCTCTACCCAGATTTGCCCTTTGAAGAATGGTTTATTTTTTAATCAATAAGGAATATTTCAAGATGATCTTATCAAATTATCGACTTGTATGCCTGTCCTGATACGTGCAGCAACATGGCCCAAAGTGATATTACAATCACAAGGTCAGCATGTCAGAAACATAGCCTGAAGAACACTGCTTCCCTTGTGATTGGAACTCTAGATACCTAATTAATTTGCTGCCTATTAGGCATTAAATTTTGGAAAATTAGCCATGGTATGTTCTCTAACCCTATCTGATACTGTAATTACAGTGGCAAACTGTCAGGAAATAGCTTTTATGTTTACACTTCAATGTACAGAGAAGTGCTCTATGAAATGAAGTCCCTACCATCACAATATGTTATATATATGGCTTTAATTCTGTGCTGGCTTGAAAGCAAAACCAGTGACAGACTCCAAGTCAGGAAAAAAAAAAAAAAAGAAAAAGAAAAAAAAATTTAAAAAAAATGCAATAGTACAAAAGATCACTGACAGAGTCAGAATACAACCTGACACCCTGTTAGTTAGGGTGGTGGTAGCAGTCCAGATAAAATGGTCTTGTTGAAGCAGTGATTCCATAGAAAGGTCTAGTAGCTCTTGTCCTCTGGGAATCCAGTGGGTAAGGCTGCCTGTGCTATCTCAAATTCCAGATTATATCCAGGTGGGAATGCTTGGCTCCTCCCCCTGGGTGGAGCATCTCACAATGGGCTGATATCATTTTATCAGTCTTGCAATGGGTCCTTGATTGCCCATCAAACAGAGATAGCTCCTGGAGGGAGTTATCTATGAGTCATGCAGCAGGGCATTGAAGGCCCATTAACAGGAAATAGTCCTGAGGGAGGGGGCAAGAGAAACACCACCCAACCTAGCTTCAACATCTCTTGTAGATGGTGATAGAATACATACTTTGGGCACATCTTACATTGTAACCTAGGACAAATTCCTAAGACATTTTTTTACTCAAGCTTTCCATAGGAATGTTGATCACCTATAAATATCCACCAGAGCATAAAAAGAAACAGTTCGACCATTCTACTCCTGTGTATAATGCTAATATTTTAGGTTAATTTGTTAGGAATCTTATTTTCTCAGTATTTTGTTTGTTTTCCACAGCTTTATAAAATTTTGCAGATAGAGGTAAAAATGGAAACAATGAAAATATTTCTTTCTGATGTCCAACACATTTTCATACAACATATTTCAGTATTTGGGGAAAAAAAAAAAAAAAAAAAAAAAAAAAAAAAAAAAAAAAAAAAAAAAAAAAAAAGCATAGAAAACACAATTAATTTTCCATCTGTAGATCAATAAATTAATCTTCCCTATTGGTTTTGTGGCTCTTAAGGATATCTGGACTGAAAAATACTGTATGGTACAAAGAGCTCCATCAGACCAGTATTTAAACACATTTATACAGTTTATACAATGGCATATGGAAAAAAAGAAGACAATTAACAAAAAATCCTTTCATTAAACAAAAGCTCTCAATACCCGGATTACTAATATTTGCTTGCAAGGATTTTTATTTCTTTTATTTTAGCAGAATGGAAAAATAAATCCTCCTTTTTGTATTTAATTGAGAAAAGCAATTAAGATTTTACTGTTCCTGTTTATGAGTTCAGTTTTGCAAGATCTACTTGCAAAGAGTTTCTGAATGAAAGTACATCTGCGGTACTAGTTAAACAAAGAACAAGAGGCAAGCAATACATCTAGGCTCAGCACATGAAAATTATGTCATAATAATTTTCCTGAGAATACCATGTTACCAAAACCAACACATAACTACAGACTACTGCACATAACAGAAAATTACCAAAATGATTGACACAATTGCATACCAGGTCCTCTGCTAGTTTATATAATGGTTTATATTAGAGTTTTCATGCAATTTTATAGAAGAAATATGTAATAAATTGCCAAGCTAAATTCAGTAAATCAAAAATTTAGAACTTTATTTTGAGACTTAAACACAGTCTCTGGTAGCCACAATTAAAAGGGACAGCGTCGAATCCCAGGATTTCAGCACTGAGTGGACACAGTAACCGACTCTGTCAGCCTGTTACCCCCTCTGTTCACAAATTGGGTCTAATACCGCTGGTTTTTATACAGTCTTCTGCTGAGAGCGGGCTGAGACCGTAAGACTCTTGCTTTGTGGTAGCTTTATTAGATATTCATGATCATGTCCGGGGTCCATTGAATGGACTCTCAAAGAAGAACAATGTCATGATTGCTGTGTCCGGAGAAGGTTTGGAAATGTTAACATCGGGCCGGAACAGATAAGATATGGATCTGATTTAATTATTCGGTCATCAGGGCACCCATCTCCCTTTTCTGTCCTTTTGTGTCTTCCAAAGCGGTTCCCGGCAGGAATTCCTTGTGTCCCTCCATGCAGTTTTAGTCTCAGTTAACCCTATACACACCTTTAGGTTTACTGATCTTAAACCAAACTTAAAGTAGATCAATTTTACATGGTATATTATTCTATTTTACAGTGAATCAATTACATATCATATTGCTTAACACAAATTAACTTTAGGACATATATCACAAAACACATGTTCCTCATGTATTTTCATCCTCTTTCATGCTCTGAAATACCTGTCAGTTCAATGCTGTTTGATGTGGACTCAAGTTTGCAGCAAGTTGTGAGAAGGAATATCGTGCAGCTGTGATAAACCAGAACAGAACAAGTGATGCAGTAAAGAGCATCAGAGACTGAATGTTGTAATTTATGGCTTAAATAGCTTCTTCATGAATTTTTGCCTATTACAGCAAAACTGTATTGCAAAAGCCGCAGAGAAACCACCACACCCTGAATAGACCCTCTGACTGAAGCCCTGAACTACTCTCTAATGGAGATAAGATAAAGTGACTCAGGTCTGGGCTGGGGGAGAATACTTTCACAGAGAAATCAAGTTTAGCACCTCTGGGATGGAGACCACACGCCAGGGCTATCAGCTGCCAGGCTTGCACAGACCCTCACACCACAGGTGGTGGGGGGAAGGAGAGCTTTTTGGGTGTGTGGTAAAAAAGCCTCTGATCCAAGGCAGTTAACACCCATCCTCTGCAGTGCAGACCAGCTTACCTGTGCAGCTTCTTCACCCCAGGAAAAGCCACATCCTCCGTGAAGGGCAGCAGAGGGGGTGTCATGGCCCATGAAAGGCCAGCCCCTCAAAGGGGTCCCCAAAACCTGCACCAGAGCACTGCAACTGTTGCCACAGATTCACAGTGTTGCAAGGGACAGTGGCAAATCCACCTTCCCCAAGGGAGGCACCTAGGCATTGCCACCTGGTCCAAACATATTAATCCCCAGGATTTTTGGTGTGGCGAGTTGTGGGGAACTGTCACCACCAAGAAGACCAGATGGAGGAGAGCAACGAGACGTTGTTTGGACCCTTGGCAGGGTGATATACTTCCGCCTAACCCATGTCACTCTCTCTCTCTGTTCTCCTCCTCTCCTCCCCCCACCCCCCCCATGCACGCCTCTTTTTCATTTTTTCTTTATTTTCTCTTTTGTCTTTTTCTCTTCCTTTTTCCCTTCCCTTCCCTTCCCTTCCCTTCCCTTCCCTTCCCTTCCCTTCCCTTCCCTTCCCTTCCCTTCCCTTCCCTTCCCTTCCCTTCCCTTCCCTTCCCTTCCCTTCCCTTCCCTTCCTTCCCTTCCCTTCCCTTCCCTTCCCTTCCCTTCCCTTCCCTTCCCTTCCCTTCCCTTCCCTTCCCTTCCCTTCCCTTCCCTTCCCTTCCCTTCCCTTCCCTTCCCTCCCCTCCCCTCCCCTCCCCTCCCCTCCCCTCCCCTCCCCTCCCCTCCCCTCCCCTCTCCCCCTCCCCATCCCCATGCCCCGTCCCATTCCCGTTCCCATTCCCATTCCCATTCCCCTTCCCCTTCCCCTTCCCCTTCCCCTTCCCCTTCCCCTTCCCCTTCCCCTTCCCCTTCCCCTTCCCCTTCCCCTTCCCCTTCCCCTTCCCCTTCCCCTTCCCCTTCCCCTTCCCCTTCCCCTTCCCCTTCCTCTCTCCTTTTTCCTTCTTCCTCTCTCCTTTTTTCATTTTTCTTTTTACTTTTTATTTTTTTTTTCTTTTTTTTATTTTTCCTTTTTGTTTTTCCTTTTCCTTTTTCCTTTTTACTGTTTCCTTTTTCCTTTTTCCTTTTCCTCTTGTGCTCTTTTTCTTTCTCTCTCTCTCTCTCTTTCTCTCTTTCTGTCCCTTTTACTATTATTATTTTTTTTTTTTTTTTTTTTAACCAATGTCTAACCTGTTTTGTTTGAATCATGTTTGTTGGGTATATTTCAAACTTTTCTGGGTACAATCCATTTTATTCATGGAGGCTATGTTTCCTTTGGTCTTCTGTGTTAAACTAGTTTGTAACAAAGAGGAAGAGCAGAATAGTTGTGGGTTTTTTTGTTTTTTTTCCTGGTGTCCAATCAGGTCTTCAAAAAGCCTCTGCTGGAGGTCTATACATCTGGAAGTGAAGGCATTCCAAGCTTTGCACTGTTCCCCTATTCAAAATCAGTTGTTAGGCCATAGTAAAGAGGCAGAGAAGCAGAGAGTACTGTGGAAAAATTATTTTGGTCTTGAGAACACCAGTGTGTTTTAAATCAAGATTTCAGTTTAAGCGTGCTAACTTAAATGGACAGGAAGCTTACATAAATATATGCAGACTTACAGGATGATGGTTTTTCTTGGACATCAAAGTGATCATGCTTATCTGTTTGAAAAAGCCAGCAGTATTTAAATAAAAAAATAAACTCTTCCACTCATCTACCGGTAGTCCTGGTATGCCAGGGAGGTCCCAAGCATCCAGAAGTTTACAGATATTACACCCTTACTTACACCTTATAAATAATGTCTCGGAAGGATGATGTGGGGAACTTTAAGCCTATCAGTCTGACCTTGGTGCCGAGGAACATCAGGAAGCAGATCATCTCGAGTGCCATCATGCAACATGTACGGGACAACCAGGCCTGGCCACCATGAGTTTAGGAAAGGCAGGTCTTGCTTGGCCAACCGAGCAATGACACAATGATCTGCTTAGTAGATGAGAGAAAGGGTGTGGATGTTGTTTTGACTGTGAACTTTTGTGCAGTCTTTGACACTGTTTCCCACATCATTCTGCTGGAGAAACTGGCTGTTCCTGGTGAGGATAGACGCACATTTTACAGGTAAAGAACTGGCTGGATGACCAGGCCCAGAGAGTGGTGGTGACTGGAGTTACACTGGGCTGTTGGCTGGCTGCCAGTGGTGTTTCCCAGGGCTCAGTGTTCCTCAATGACTGAGTGGCCAACCCTGTTTAATATCTGTCACCTGGACAAAGGAATTGAATGTACAATCAGCAAGTTTCAAATGACACCAAGCTGAGTGAGTGTGTTGATCTGCTGGAGGACAGAAAGGCTCTACAGAGGAATGTGGACAGCTTGGATGTGTGGACCAAGGCCAAAGGAGTGAGGTTCAACAAGGCCAAGTGCTGGGTCCTGCCTTTGGGTCAGAACAACCCCTGCAGTGCTACAGACTGGGGCAGAGCAGCTGCCTGGTGGAAAAGGACCTTGGGGTGCCGGTGAACAGCAGCTGAACATGAGCCAGCTGTGCTCAGGTGGCCAAGAAGGCCAAGGACACCTGGCCTGTGTCAGTGGCAGTGGGGTAGCAGGAGCAGGGCAGTGACTGTTTTCCTGTGCTGGGCACTGGTGAGGCCACACCTTGAGTGCTGTGTCCAGCTCTGGGCCCCTCAGTTTAGAAGGACATTGAGGGGCTGGAGCATGTCCAGAGAAGGGAACAGAGCTGGGGAAGGGTCTGGAACAAAAGTCTGATGAGAAGCAGCTGCGGGAGCTGGGGGTGTTCAGCCTGGAGAAAAGCAGGCTCAGGGCCTTATTGCTGTCTACATCTACCTGGAAGAATGTTCTAGTGAGGTGGGAGTTGGGCTCTTATCCCAGGCAATTAGCAAAAGGACAAGAGAAAATTGTGTCAAGTTATTTCAGAGAAGGTTTAGATTGGATATTAGGAATGATCTCTTTAACCTTAACAATTCTGCTCTAGGTCCAACAAAAATCCAATGCAGAGAAAGTTGTATAATAAAAGGATATGAAAATTCTCTTGGTCTTTCCACAATTCAGATTATTAATCTATAAAATACAGATGCTGCCAGTAGCAGTATAGTTACAATACATAAAAAGGAAATTTGAAAAAATATATTAGTAAATCAGAAAAACAGATGAAAACATTTTAGAAAGAACCAAGTTCTTGTTTTTGAGGCAAGGGTAGATGTAAACAAAAGTAATATCTGATACTGACAGATATATAGCAACCTTAAAGCGAGGGATTGATTTTTCTTTTTTTCCCCCCCCCGCTAGACATAGAAGGTGATGTTAGTGATCTGCAAAACAGGAAGGGCAAGGAAGGAGGCTGACTAACACCCAAGGGCCTCTCTGAGCTAACGTCAGGTATGAAAGCAGGATTCCTCAATGATCACAATGTAGTTCTCCTTTTTCTGATGGAGAGCCTGTTACATTTCGACGTTGGAGGTCCAGACGTGGCAAGCTTATGAAGTTCTGGAACTGTCTTCTATTGCTGATGTTATCATTAGTCATCTATGGTTCCTAACAAATATGTTACATAGAAATTTCTTGTTTATCTTTTTTTTTTTTTTTTTTTTTTTTTTTTTTTTTTTTTTTTTTTTTTTTTTTTTTTTTAAATCTGTTCATGCTGATAGTTTCCTGTACTATGTCTGCTTATATATTTGTGACTATGGATGTGGAGATATGGATAGATACATCCAGATTTTCTTATCTGCCTCTAATGTATATACCAATATTTCCATCTTCAATAAAACGTCAACCAGCAGCTACAAATGAGTCGAGATGTGTAAGAGAAATGTATTCACTTATCCCTTTTATAAACAGATAAATCACAGTAATGCAACATATGATCCAGCACA
The DNA here is from genome assembly GCF_015227805.2 of Hirundo rustica. Classification (NCBI taxonomy): domain Eukaryota; kingdom Metazoa; phylum Chordata; class Aves; order Passeriformes; family Hirundinidae; genus Hirundo; species Hirundo rustica. The sequence goes on from NC_053488.1 coordinate 49,050,068, forward strand.
GCTACCTATCTAGGTATCTGTTTCAGGTCAGAAACAGACTACTGTGAAATTGCAGCAATAGCAATGAAATGCTGTTTTTTGGAAAAACATCTGTTGATGATGATGATACACAGTGGATATAAGACTTTGTTAGTATTCTCCTGTGGAAGACAACTTTATTTTGAAAATAAATTAAAAATGCAAATTAATAAATCAGGATATAAAATCATATTCTTTGAATTATGATTTTAAAGAGTTAAGATTTTAGCTAAGGGTTAGAAGCAATTTATATTGATCAAGATGTAAGTTAGATTAGTAAATGATAGGTTCATGATTATTAGATGCCCAAGCTAGAGCTAACTGTTATATTACAAGCTTGTTTATAGAAAAAGTGGAGTAAGTGAACCGTCATAAGAACTGATTGAAACCAGTAAGAACAATGGCCAGCACCTGGACTTCATATCAATCAATCACGAAGCAGGGCACCTTGGATCGTGCCAGAGGGTCACAGAGACCTGATGAAGACTCTCCTGACTTCATCCTTTGAGACCACTGACCCAATTCAAGAGAAGAATTGCGCATGTGTGAAGGACTGATAGCCTCATTTTAATACAGAGCAGGGATGGGAGGTGCTGGGGTTATGCATATGTATTGTATGTAAGATCTTGGAAATAAATAGAGAGCAAAGAGCCTTGTTCGGGGTGGCCACGCCTTTCAGAGATGACTCCCGTGCTGCCCGCCGGTGAATAAACATACCACTTTCTAACTTTAATTAGTTAGAGGGTCTTTGTCCATGACTGTATTGGTTCTTAATGATTATTCTTGTTATCTTACTAGCTTTAGGAAGGTTGATTCATATCAGGTTCAGAAAATATCTTTAATAAGAATATTTCATTTGATTAATCACCTTTCAGAAAAAAGTCCTTCTGGACAGCATGACCTACTAACAGTGAATTACAGCTCTAAAGTTTCAGATACAGAATTGAAGCTTCAACTGGCTGCAATGCCAAACAAAAGGCATACATTGTTTGTATATGACCTTTTAAAACTATGCTGAAGGTACAGCTTCCTCTGTAGATTTGCACACTGAGAACAAAAGTAGCACAGAAAAATGAGACATTTACCCTGGGGTGCACTGTTAGAAGGATTTTAGAGTAATAGAAAAACAGCTCTTCAGCACATCTAAGTCCTGTTCAAAAGGAAAGTAAAATGTTAATGATTGGTTGTATACCCTGTGAGGAAGTGTTTGGGGATAAACCATCTACACAAGCTAATAGTGAGCAGATGTATGGAATTTCTCTTTTGTTGGCTGACTGCTTAAAGAAAAAGGTAAAAACTGCATTTGGTGCAACAACTTCAGAATGCATGAGGCAATATTTTGGTTTTGCTGATTTTCTGAATCCATTTATTGCATCACTTAAATCTATCAGTATCCACTTCAGAAATGTGAAAGAAATCAATGTTAGTTCCCTCAGAATTAGCGTTTTATTTGGAGCAGCAGTGCATTTTGAAGTGAATCTCTCGATCATTTCCAGTTACTGAGAGTTGTTTCAATTCACAGAACTTTGGTGTGTCTGAAGTAATTTCTTAAAAGAAACCCCTGAAACTGCAAATGTGGTTCAGTGTGTACCAGATGTGTTCCAGTGTTTCACTGATATTTGAGGGTTTGACTGGTTTTTTGGACAATAATGCTACGCTTATACAGTGTGCTGTACCAGGAGATCAGACTAAAAGTGTCTGAAGAAGAGGCCCTGAGCGGTAAATAATGTAGTTGTTGTGGCAGGCACCAGCTGCTTCAACATATGGATCTCCTTCAAGTTCACTGAAGTAATGTAAACATAACACAGGCACCCCAGATTACTCAAGACAGTTCTAGATAACAAAACAGATCAGGAAGTGAACTATAGATTGAGGTACAATTTAAATTTCTACCATAAATAACATCCTAAGTATTCTGGTATCAGGGTAATATGTCTGGGATGGCCAGATTCACTCCTTGTAATTGCAAAATGAGTTTGAAGATCACACATCAGAAATCTATTAATAGCATCTAGTCTAAGTGCATGTTTGAAGAATATATTTAATATCTTAGCATCATTACTTTATAGATGGCATAAATATTTTTACTCTGTGATAAATTCACTGCTGCATTTTAAGTAATATTTCCATTTTTGACTAGTGGCCACAGAGATTAAAAGACTTTGCACCAGCAAAACTTTAGTATAGTGGGTGATTCTGCATCCTGGCAATGAACAACACATGCCTAAATTTGGTATTTTTAGGAGTAAAAACATATTTAGGCTGTTTAAATGCTTAGGATTGACTCTTTCATCATCTAGTGTCAAATGCAGTTATGTTTTTTGAAGTGGATCAGGGCCTCCCAAAATGAGAATTGAGACCACCAATACTATTACATTGAAATGGGAAGCTGTTGTCAGATGGTAACAACTTTGACGGCTGCCAATAAACGTGAAAAATTTCCGTGAGCTAAACTGTCTGATATTATTAATATTTTGAGCCATCATGTCTCAGAAGTGTCTTAATTGTAGGTTTAACAATATTAATTGCACCAAGTTAAAGATCCTTATTTTTATTAGTTGAGGTCATATACATTTTCAGGATTTCATTTTCAGTATGAATAGTTTATTTTTTCAGAAAACAAGTCTGAGTACAGCTATGGAAGGAAGAGTGTCATGAAAGAAAATAGATTATTTTCCTAAAATCAAGAATTAGAATCCTACTAATAGGTGTGAAGAACGATAGTATAGTTCTAATATTTTCTGTATAATTTTTTTCTGTGTTTTTGAGAAGATATTTTAAGTTAAGAGTGGAGACTAGAAGGACTGAGATCTCTACCTTATGAACTTGTTATCAACAGAAATAAGAGTTAAGTCCTTCTGAAATGAAAAAAAAAAAAAAAATTTGTTCCACACTAATGGGGAGAAATGTAAGATATGATTATGACACAAACTTCACAGATTGAATTAGTGACATATTAATGAAGAGAAAAAGAATTGAGGGAATCATGAACCCATGACAGCTATGTCATCCTTTTGGGGAAACTTACAAATGATGTCTCCCCAGGAGACTAAATAAGTGTGATTAGATCACCATTGCTTTTCTTTTCCCTACACTATAGTCTTTAAAATAATTAAAGAATAATGCTGAATCCTGAATGTCTTTTAAGATTTAACTTCCTCAAGCTATTCACTGAGCTGCTCCTTTGTGGAGTAGTACAGTGATACTTCCCTGCCATATCAATGCCAATTAGGTTTGCTTAGAGTACATGCCATTCTGTTTTACTAAGGACAGGATTTTTAATCTGGTCAGATATTTCCTTGTGTTCAAGCATGTATTTTTGCCAGTAAGACTTCAAATCTTGCTTGTGATCCTGAATGACAAAAACGTACGTGGTTATTGTTCAGTCATGAGAGTTGTAAATAGTCTGTTCTTTGCTAGAGTGATTTTGTTTCATTAGCATATATATAAAAAAGAAATCATAATAAGGCAATGTTGCATGATATGTATTTACCTTACTGTTATAAGAATCTGAGAATTTACGGGAGCTGGTGAGATCAGTGAATGAGTGAGGAAACAGGATCATATTCCTTTTTGTGATGGGAGCTTCAGGGAAGGTAATTTTTCCCAGTTGGCTTGGTGGCTTGCATACTAGATTGAAGTGGAATTTTTTAGGCACTAGACTTCAAAGAAAGACTAGTGCCTGAACAAGTATCATCATATTAGTCAAAATTTTATTTAGATGCTAGCAAACAAAACAAAGTGTGGATAAAAAGATGAAAGAAGATGCCTAATTTAGGAATTTTGGAAAAGAGTAAGTAAGATAAGAGACCGGAATATTCCATGTCCGCACATTACAGCAAAGTAATCCCCCAGTATTAGTAAATTTTGGTTAACTGCATAAATACTGCAAGATTGCTGTATTATTTTAATATTTGCCAATCCTACTACACAGAGTCACTAACACAACTGAGAGAAAGACCTGCTCTCTTCATCAAGGCCATTTTTTTGTATTCCATTATGATGTGGTTAATAAAACAAACAGACAAGATTTTAGGTTTTTATTTGAAGTAATTTCTGGCCTAGTAAGACCTCAGTAGAAAACTGTTCAAATTTTATAGGGTTCCATACACATCTGATGCAGAAGGCAGTTAAATCACATTGAATATCCAGAAGTCATACACAGTATTAATTAAAAGTATTAATTATAGCAAATTTTGTATCTGTAATACCTGGAAAGAAGTTTAGCTTATGTTAATAACATTTTTTTGCATGAAAGTGTGGCTGTGCCCCTCCATGCCGTGCGGGCGCGGGCCCCTGGCTGGCTCAGATCTGCACAGCGGCCAAAGCGTTTTGGTCCCTGGTATGCAAGCAGGCTTCCTTTACCTGCGGGACTCAGCTTCTCACCAGCGGCTGGCCCAGATTGTGTTGTGACTATGGCGGCAGATAAAAGGTCAGCACTCAGCTGAGCAGGATTAAAAATGGTTTTATTCAGGGCGGTGGGAGCTCAGCCACCCTCCCACTGTCCAGCCAGAGAGTGTCTTTGAATTTCCCTCCCCGAACTTATAAGCGGGGGAGGATTTTGGGGAGGTAACAGCAGGTCAGCAAATCAGGGAATTCGGGGGAGTAACAGGGGGTGTCCACTTGTAAACTTTGGACCACTCACCAAAGGGAAGAAGGGGATTTCCCCGGGCACCAGCCTATCACTCGACGCCCCTCTGGGAATTTCCCAAGCTTGGAGAGGGGTCCCGAAGTGACAGACAGGATGCCCCAGAGTTGGGGGGAGAGGGGATTGACAATGATAGGTGGGGGGTGCGATGATTGACATAAAACACTTTCCTATGCAGAAAACTCAAAGGGGAGGAACCGTTACAGAACTGGGGGCACAGTGGAATGAACCATAACATAAAACTTCTTATAAAACTTGATAAAACAATTCTTGCACCGCCACATCAAAGTTCATTAATTTGATGGCAGCAGAAACAGAGACAGATTGGTATGTAATAGCATGTCATGCTGACTTAGATTACTCGATATGAATGATTTCTGAAGCATTCATTGTTTCCATTAAAAAAAAAAAGGTGTTATTGTGTGCCTAAAATTTAATATTTCCATTTGAACCAGAGGTTCAAATATATTTTATAAGATTTTAGACTTCATCATTTTAATGTATACAAAATTAGCTAGGAGGTTTTATCTGGTGATTTTTATAACTGACGGTGGAAACTTCATTATTATCAATTAAAAAGTTCACTACCAGCTAGGTTCCTGATTTCAGAAATCTTGCTGTGTTTAAAAATTAAGGTCTGTGTTTTACTTTTAGAGAACAGTGCTGATCAGCACTGGTAATGTGCTAATGTTGGATTGAAAATCTAAACATTAAATCTGCAATAACAATAATGTAAAATTATAATTCCTGTGAAGATTTGTCTAGTTATAAACTTTCACTTTAAAAAAGTCTAAGTAATTTACAAATTATGCTCAAACAGTATTCTAACAAAGGATTTAGTATTCAAATCATCCTAAATGATGTAGTGTGAACTTATACACCATCTTAAGCACTCAACATAGTATAAGCACTTAAACTGCTTTATGATGGCATAAGTGCTTAAATTGCCTAAAATCCTCAGAGTAGTGTATGGTTTTAAGGCACATTAAGTCCTCTGGTGCCATAATTACCTAAGACACCTCAGATCTTCCAAATGACATAAAGTTACAAATCATCTTAAATAATATGTGGAGTGCCTTAAGGTGTTTGACTACTCTATGGAAGTATAAATGCTGAAATTGCTAGTAGACTGACAAATGTTTGCATTAGGATTTCTGTAACATCTTAGAAACTGCTTGATCATGAAGAGAATACTAACCCTGATGATGCATTATATGCCATGCCATAGCTAGAAATTCTTTAGCTATATTACAGGATACTGTAGACACTTGCTGAAGCGTATCCCTAAAAAACACCTTCAGAATTGCGCAATGTAACTCCTGAGTCTGCTCCTTACTGCAGCAGACAGTTTTTGCTGAACAGCCCAAATCACATAAGGCCATGATGCCTGGCCACTTTAGTTTCACTTGCTATAAAAGCAATTTGCTTTCCCATGTGTAAGGGAAGGAAGGAAACTTACCTGTGCACCCAGAACCTACAGGTCATCACAGAGATGAGCAGAAGTTTGTGGCAAATGAAGCAAGAAGGATGAAAGATCTTGTGCTCTCTTTACACAAGGTGCAAGATAGGCTACCAATTTTTCTGTTGGTGTGAGTTATGAGTGGTTCCTCAAAATGCAGCTGCTATGTTTGTAACTGCCAATCCTCCCTTGGCAGCACTCCAAAACTCCTCGTGAGTTCTGTCCTTGCAAGGAGTTGTACACAAAGGGAAATAAACCCCTGATGCCTTTTTCTATACTCAGTGTTTCCTCTTGTAACAAGCATGGCTTGTCAGACCCAGTCTCTAAGTGTGGATAAAGCGGCTCTAACTAAAAAAAAAAAAAAAAAAAAAAAAAAAAAAAAAAAAAAAAAAAAAAAAAAAAAAAAAAAAAAAAAAAAAAAAAAAAAAAAGTATATATGTTCTTTGCAAGAGTATGAGGCAAAAGAAATAAAAAGTCATTAGAACATGCACATTTAGTCTGTCTGCAGGATTTCTTCCATTTCATAATTTTGGGCTCAATGGTAAGCTTTTGAATGAGGACTTAGACATTTTGTCCTTAAACAAAGAAAATAGGTGTCTTTGTTGAAGGATTTAAGGCTTCATTATTTGTCCTTGTTTTGTTACCAAATGGAAATGATTCTATACTAAGTGAGATGTCCTTGGTTATGATTGCTACAGCACCTCACTACATATTAAAATTCTCCTCCTTGCAGATATGCACATATACATGGATGACTTTGTCTCCATAAGGATAAGCTTGATTCAGTAAAGAACAATTCCTGCCATTGTGAATCAGCATGTATAATCTGAAGGTGATTTTTAACTTTTGTGAAAGGAGCCTGAAAACTCATTTGAATTGTATTTGGGGGTGGACCCTCCTAGGCTTTAATTTTATTGACAGTAAAGCAGGATCAAAATATCTTGATCATAAAGAGGCACTATTTTTAAGCTTTATTTTGATAATTTAATAAGCATATAGTAATTGAAAGGAGAATGAAGGTGTGCAAAGACCAGTAAAATTCTGTTCTCTACAAAAGTGGGTTATTCTAATTGAATGTAGGCACTGGCTTGGGAAAGTAGTGATGCTTAATTGCTCCTCCTCAGGAGCAGCTCAGAGAGGTGTTGCCACTCAGAAACAACCAGACTGTACTGGTATCCAATGATCACCTACCCCTGCCAGCTCATTATGAGTTCAGTTATGGTTTCTGGGAATTTTAAGGTAAAGTCATGAGATCACATGTATTTGGCAAAGACCCATGTTCCATGTCCCTCCCTGTTACTGGTCTGCAGCCTGTGGATTTGGAAGGGGTATGTGGGGATGTGTGTGTATGTATATTTTTTCTCTATATTCTGCTATTTTTTTGGTTATTCCTTCCTTTTAAGTCTAAGTTTTCTGGTTGTCTTCTTGACAGACCATCTTAGCTGGACTGAATTAGTAACAGATAATACCATTCTATCAATACATTATTGTGAATTAATTTGAAGTCTGCTCTAAAACATTATCTGTACCAGATACTTTCAGATATAACAGCAAATACACCAGATGGTTCTGTTCAGATTTTCCTAACGTATCATTTTAATTTATTAGAAATATTAAAAAAAACTGACAAAATGTACAGGATAATATTTAACACTGGGTAATTAAAGAAGCTGACTTTTGCTTTCACCGAGTGCCAGTACATTAGCAAAAATTTAGGGGACTAAAAAGATATAATTTATACTTTTGGTGAGTGGGTGATATTCAGCCCCTTTCAGCTAAATGAAGGAGATTCTGCTTGAATCACTGATTTTCCGGTTGGCTGAAGAAACAAAATAGTTTTAGATTAGGCAAATTTAATTTGTTGAGCAATTTTTACTGAAGGAAATAATCAGTTTTGGTTAAATAAACATTTCTTTTTGTCTTGGATCGTTTCAAAAATAAGAAAATGGAGTACCACTCTTAAAATCAATTGCTGTGTAGTCAGTTCAGGGAGACAACCCTAAATTTCATACAAGTGAATTTATTGAAAGGAATGTGACATTTTGAAGGGATGCTCACACTGAGTTTGTAATCAGCCTTCTCCTACAAAAATAATGTTGCAAGTGGTGATATGAATGGTTTAAGCAAGTGAGTGAATTAAAATAACACAGGCTTTAACTCTTGCTAATAACTCTCAAAATGTCAGGTCCACCAAGAGTATTTGTTTTTGAGAGGAAAAGTCTTGTAAACAATGTTTCTTTCCATATCTCAGTAATTTGGATCCAATGCAAACTAACGAGTTTGTAAAAGTGATATAATTAATTTTTTAAGTATCTGAAAAAAAATGTATGAACTGACAATTACCTAAAACTGAAGTACTGATTTCCCTTAGCAAAAAATGCACTGAAGGTACAATTTTCAGTACAAAAAGGAAACAACAGCTGCTCAGCAACTGAGGGACTAGTTAGAAGCTAAACTAAGCACCTGAGAGAGGCAGCAGCATGCGAGCACTCAAGTGAACTCCAGCCTGCAGTACCAGCGGAAAGCTGTTTCTACAGCAAGAAGGAAACTCTTCTTGTTTCAGCACCTGTGAGCAAGTCATGTTGTGAAGAAGATGTGGCAAGGCCTTGTGCAGTTGCTGTTTGCCTGTCTGCAAACACAAGAATAAGGTGTTCCACTCTGGTTAGCTCTTTAGATCACCTGGTATTTAGGCCATTTGGGCGCTGCTCCAAATAGTTCACTCATATAGCTCAGAAAAGTAATGGTGGAAGCTGGAGCATGGCAGACGCAGGCACCTACTGCGGCTAAAATTTATCATGTGGTTTTGTTACCCTGCTGACCTTCATTCTAAGGCTATGGAAACAGTGCACACTCTAACAGCTACATAACTGAACTCTAGTAAATAAATTGTAATACTTATGAAAATCACTGGTTTTTTTGAATTCAAACCATGTTTGAGTGTGGGAGTTGTCATTTTTGTGGAACTTACAAGGAACAACCCACACAGCTGTGAAAATTAAGTGCACTTTCATGAAACTGATCACACAATTTAGGGAAGACAGTTCACCCACAGCAACAGAAATTGCACTAGAACAGCCAAAGAACAGTTGAGGGCATTCCAGTTCAGACTTTAGTGTGCAAATTGTCTGAGCATCCTCTAGGTTAGAATGGGACTTGTTGCCACTGTGAAAAAAGATCATTCAAAATTACAAATGAAATTGAAGATTTTCTGCATGAGCATCTGTCAGGATGTATAGGTGGGTGGTGTTTTTTGGTTGGTTGGTTGGTTGGTTGGTTGGTTAGGTGGGTTTTTTTCTTTGGTTTTTTTTTTGGCGGGGGGCTGGGTGTTGAGTAGCCATTTAAATTTTCAAATGAATGTGAGGTGTAACATTATGTATGTTATAAATCAGATGCTATGATTTTCATTATGGTAAAAAGCGTTCTTCTCATTCACCACTACAAGAGAGTAGCAGTTTCTGCCACCCAAGGATTAAAAATCTCTATAAACAAATATATTAATCTTATTATTTTCATAATAAGTTGTTGCAGACGAGCTGACTATTCCAGGAATAGTTTTCTTGTTCTGGGGAGTATGTCCCCAAGGAGTCATCTGCTCAACAGGGAACAAAGAGCTTCTTCCAAAGTAGCAAACACAAAGAGAAAGGAAAGTGGACATTTTCTGTTGAATTTAAACTGCAGTGTCACCAAAATCAGGACCTCTAAGTGCACTGCAGGAGCACAGTGCTTATTATTTATGTCCCCAAGATTCGTAAGGATCCCTTAAACATAATTAGTATCCCTTTTCTGGAGTCCAGTATGATCTCCACAGGAGTTTGAATTGTGTTAATTTTAGATCTGCATGTCTTGCTGTTTTATAAATTTGTCCTCCATATGTTATAACACTCACATGCACAGTGCATTGCTAGTGTCATTTTCCCATTTTCTTTTGAGCTTTATGGTGTATTGGGGTTTGCATTTAATAACTAGTTATGTGCTGAGGGGGATTAATGTGGTTTATGTTTTATGAGTTTCAGTGGATTAATAGAGATGAATTCATGTGGGGGTGGATGAGTTCTTCCATACATATATAATATTCTTCTTGCTTTAGGGTTCTTTAAAGAGTGCAGTTGTAAAACTTGGAAAGAATTCATCACAGCTTCATTGATGGTGATTTTGGCTCAGTTCCTATCTGAATTTTCTATCTCTGCTAGGATGTGCAGATCTTAAAATACAGTGCATTAATTTTATGAACACATGTTCTTTTTATTTTTTGTTTTCTCAATTGCCTTTTTTGGTTTTTTTTTAAACTCTTGGTTTTGGTTTTGCTTATTTTAACAATATTTCTCCTTCCTTTGTATTGTACTGGAGCTCTACAGCAAATACTGTTGACACACTAGGAGATCTGCAAGCAATCTCACCATTACTTCCTGTAGAATTAGGGTCATTTTTAAGTCTATAACTGTAGTGACACTAAACAAAGACTTGTAACATTTTCAGGGAATTACTTGTATTGATGACATTGAAGCAGTGAGACCACTTCTCTCTATTGTAAAATAAAACAAGAACACTGTGCAAATAACAGGATTCATTAGCATTTAAACTCTTAATGCATTTTAAGTTATATATAATTTACTTTCTAAGGCAAAAATTTAAGGCATTACTACTTCTGAGGGTTCAGAGAAAACTGCAAGTAGGATTAAGTAAATCTTTATGCAAAGCCAAACCTCTTTAGGGTCCTGGGACAAATTTTCAAAGGAACTTCTTTGCTAGCAATTGAATGGTGCAAGCTGGACATTTGCTAGCTTTCTCTAGCTAGCAGGAACACCAACTAAATTGAAGAAGAATCAGCAAGGTGTCACTATGCACCTGCAAGTTGAATATGGAGCCAGGTAGCCTGGAGGAATGAGTTACTTGAATACCAGTGCTCACAAAATCTTACCACAGTACTTCACTGTGCTAAACCAGCAGTGCTGTGCTACACTGACACATTCATGTTGCTGTACAGACTTTATATGACATGTCAAAAGATGAAGGATTGATACTGCCAACAGTATCCTTTTGCTGTTCACCAGCCCTTTTTGTAGTCTGTTACCTTAATACAGCCAGACAGGCTGGGCTATAGCTTTACCCTCCAAAGACTAATTTCAGCAGATGGATCCCCGTGTGGCCAGTGGACCTAGATGAAAATTGTTACTAATAAAGCAAACCCTGTAAAATTCACCCTTTTCTTGTTTCAATATATTGCTTCACTTGCCACAACACACACTTAGTTAAATATTGCCACAAACCAATGCATTACAGCTTATTTTATTATTGTTAGCTAATTCAAAAAAAGCTGTTAGACACAGTCCAAACCATTACAAAATGCTACTGAATTATTCTCTTATAAACTGGAGCAGGCTCACAGTACATTTTATTGCAGAGGATACAGTAACTCATAAGAGAACCTATCAACAACTTTTTCCTTCTACATTGTCATTACTTTCTTAAAAATTATTTTTAATGAATAGAGAATTGGAGTTTCAAGAAATAAAATCCAAAAACTGTATCCAAACATACACAATAACTAACTTAATTGAAGCTTCTTAAACAGGAGTCTTCTTCAAGCTATAAGACATGTTTAATAGCATATTTCTTTTTCTCTACAGTATAAAATAAAAATATAGCCCAAAATATTTGGCTCCACAAAATTTAGTTGTTTAAAAATTACTTTGGATGAGAGTATCACTTATATTAAAGAAGAAGTTACAGTTATTTTTTTAGTATACCTAATGTGGAGTAGTTCACAGTTATAAATGTATTTGTCTTCAGAGTAATGGAAGTTTTCAACTTCTACAGTCCTCTTGCTATCTAATTAATTTTTTCATGAATCTCAGGTCGTTTTACCTTCAAATGGGCAATCTGATTTCTTAAAGAGAGAAAGGAGCACTTTAAGCACTATTTGCCATTATGAGCTTTTCATAGGCTTGTTCTCAAATTCTTAGCTACTTAATAGAAGGCAAAAAGAATAAAGAAGGCAAAGAAAACATGTAAAGGAAAATCTTGAAAAACAGCAAAATAGTGACTACCATATGGGTGAAAAGTTTTTATTTCTGTAGGAAATTATGAGCTGATCTGGGATAGAAAGCAAATTCACAATAATATATTTTACTTGTTCCCTCCAGTGCATTTGCTTTCATGTTTACAGTGATTGTAAACATGATTGTATGACTTATGATTGTATGGCTTACCAGCAATAGATCATATTTGCCAACAATCATATAACAGCAACTGGATTATTTCAGTTTTGTCCTATAATTAAATAGAAGATATCTGTGGTGGTTTTTTTTTTTTTTTTTTTTTTTTTTTTTTTTTTTTTTTTTTTTTTTTTTAATGGGTGTATCACATGATACCTCAATTATTGTGTGGAAAAAAACCCATAATATATTTCATTGTACTTCTGCAGAAAGTTTTTATTCATAACTATGCAATATTGATGAAATAAAGAGAAAGTCTGGGCATGTCTTTCAACACAAATTTCTTTGCTTGTGGTAATGCTGCTCACACATAATAAGTAACTAGACTTGGTAGACTTTCTCCATGATTACTGTGGCTTTAGGTGCTATTGCTGTGAGGTTGCTCAAATTCCTTCCTGTTACACTTCCTTCAAATTCTTTCCCCATTGCACTTCTGGTGAACACTAACATATTACTCTTTGAACTCTTGTATTTCCTTAGTCAGTTACTTTCTCCCTCTCAGAACCAGACCATAAAGGCTTTTTTCCCAATTTAATTTATTTGCAAGCTAATTTCTATGGAACTTCATGTGCATTCTCCGCATTTCACATATGTCTGCACCCTTTTGCAGAAAATTGGAGGTTCCTTGAGCTCTAACCACTAGTTACATTGTTTACAATAATTTCTATCATCCCAGATACCAGAAGTATGGGGCATACACAAAAACATGTGAGTGTCTAAATCAGCTGGTATAGCCCATACATAAACGCTAATGAACTACTGGATTGATGCTATATCCATGCTGCCAATTAGCGGGAAGAAAACATTTGAGAGATAGATTAAATATGCTTTGATTTTAAAACAGTTTCTCTTGTACCAAATATAAAAAGAACTTTTCAAAACAGTAACGATTTCAATGACCTATTATCTCCCCACTGATTATCAAGGAAAGGATTTCTGTGCATATTTACATCTTGTTGCCCAAAATATTAATTAAGTACATTTACTTATGATTCTTTCATGGCCTTGACAGCAGCTTGAAGTATTATAGAAAGAATGTGCAATTCAATTGTTAATTCTTAAGTGGCTTTTTAGAAGCAAAGTGGGAAGAAAAATTTGTCCTACTAGCCTGATTGTTGATATTAAACACATTTCTGAAACTTTTTCTCTTTTGCTGTTTACATATCAGAGGTTTCCTAGGTTATAAAAAATAATAGATTTTGAAAATTCCTCATAATTTTTTCATTATGTTTGGTTTTTGCATCCCTTGGCTGAGTTTTCAAATGAGTTGAACTAGTGCATATATACAAATGAAAAATAACAACATTCAAATTCAGAACTGAAAAGTAAGACAAATCTTACTCAAAAAAGAAGCTTTTGATTAGGAGACTTAACCCTAATTAGTGCTATTTTTTAAAAAATAATTTCTAATCTTCTTAGTCTCCCAGGAAGTACCTGTTAAGAGCCTGAAGAATTACCTGATCAAGAAAATTTAATAATGTTCAAATTCAGATATTAGTTGTCCTAGTTTAAAATTCTGCTTCACTTACAGGAAAGTTGCAAATTTTTTATTCTGGTTTTACATTAAAAGTATGCCAGGCCTTAAATAAAAAATTGCAAACGTGAATGCAGCAAATCTTTTCACTTCCTTGGACAATTAGTCAAATTAGTTAGATTAGGCAAATCTGAGATTAAGAACCAAAAAGGAAAAAGAAAAAGAAAAAGAAAAAGAAAAAGAAAAAGAAAAAGAAAAAGAAAAAGAAAAAGAAAAAGAAAAAGAAAAAGAAAAAGAAAAAGAAAAAGAAAAAGAAAAAGAAATTTTTTTTTTTTTTTTCTTTTTTGTCTTGACTCTTGGACACATGTTTTTTGTGGATAAACCACAGTCTCTCAGAAAATGGTGGTGATTAAGGGATAAGTTGCTAATAAATTTAGTGAAACTTTTTTAAACCTTGAATTATTTATGTTTTCTCAATATCTCTAACTCCAGGATCTCATATTCCTTGATACTGGATCTCCTTATAATTATATTTATGTATCCCCTAAAAAAAAAAAAAGACTTTTTCATACCATTAAAAAGGATTTTTCGTAACTAATAATTTAGGGCTGTTAAACATGCCCTACCACAATTACATACCGTAAAATTTTTTAGAGCTCAAAAGTTGAACTTTTCAATTACATTGGTTTAGCAAAATGCCAGCTTTAGAAAATGTTTGGTTTTAAAGCAGGCAAGTTATTTTAACTTTCAGAGCTGGGATTGAGTTTTCATTCGTATGATTGGAGACCTTAAGAGTTTTATAGAACAATATTTGAATTATTGCAGGGTAATTTGATACTACTATTATTTCTCCAGTTTTGAAGTATTTAGAAATCTTAACAGAAAGCGAGAAATGACTCCATCATTCCTACAGGTTTGTTGACCTGGCAAGAAAATATACCCCTGCATGCACACATATATACATATCAAAAAGCATAGTGAACTAGTATAATTTTGAGTTTGCAGATTGGAATGCAAATTTCAGTGTGGAGTTCATTACAGCAGACTAAAAACCTGTAAGTCACACATATATACCCTATATGCCAAATATATGCCTTATATCAAAGCCTAGTTTGTATTGGTTGCTTTATTTCCAGAGTGAGTGGGCAGTTTATTTCACATGAACCTTAAGTCTGAGCTGAAACTGCTGTTAAACATTCTGAACTGCCAGTTTTAATTCTACAAACAAGAAAAATAAATACTTGGCTAATCTATAAAGATGCCTTATTTCATTACAATGGCAAAAAAAGGTTATTCTAGGATATGTGGTTATCATAAAATAGTCACAATCCTGAGTACCATGGATTCAGATTATTCCAACTCAGGACAACCAGTCCCTTATTCTAAATCTTTTATTGCCTAGATAATGAAAACCATACCATGTTGGATATGATTGACAAAGAAACTAACCTCTAGTTTAAACTGTTTAAACGGCTTTCCCTTTGTCTTTGCCTCCTGTTTATAATTTTTATTGATAGATTTCTGTGTGCACAATGAAGACACTGTTCATAGAAAAAAAATTAGCTTGAAACCATTGCCTGCCTTAGTGGTATGTATTTTCCATTTTCTCTCATGGGATAAACTGTGAAAGTGACATTATCATGTTGAAAGTGACATTATCATGTACTCAAATTTTGGGAAATTTAAGAGTGCTAGGTTACCCATGAGGAGATATTTTGGTAGATTCTTCATTGTTAAATCATTCCACCTGCATTACAACTTTTTAGAAAACAAATTTATTTTTTCCCCTTCTATTTCCCCTTCTAACGCCAACATTATTTTAATGAATTTAAGGGCTTAATCAGGAGTTTTTATTATTCACTGTGGAAGATTGAAGCTCATTACCATTACAGCTATGATATACTCAGACCTCTAAGCTATAACTACAGCAAATAGACAAGGCTTGTTTGATGACTGCAGCTCTCCGATTCTGGACAGATTTCTTAGAGGACTGTGAAAGAAAACAAATAAGAAGGAACAAGGGGCATAAATTTTGGAGAGTTTGTCTTCAGGATCCCCAGCAGAGATCTTGACTAAATTAAATTCTTGATTTTGAATCAAATCAGATGCTGCACCAAAATTTTGTCTATTTTGTTTTTGTCTTACTGGATAATAAGAGCAATTTTCATATGCTTACCTCATGTCTAAACCAGGACAATAAAATGCGAACAGTGTCTGAACAAAGAAACAAGAGCTGTGCTTCCTTGTTTCAATATTTATGTGATGTTATTATATAAGATATTTTTAAAAATGTTTGCTTTATCCTTTAACAATTGAACAAAATTAATTGTTTTTTCTGTGTTGGGGTGAAGAATAAGCTACTCTGTGATTGTGACTGTTTATGATGCATGACTGCATGATGAAAGTAGAATTCTTGTCTCAAAAATGACAAAAGGTGGTAATGTATTTAATGATCCACTTTCATTAATGAATCACAAGAAAATTATTTCTTAATCACTATTACACAGTAATTTTGCTAATTAACAACAAAACACATGCTTTTAGATGCATGTCAGCACAGAGAATTCTGTGAGATGTAGGTGTGACTTACATACTGAAAAAAAAAATCCTAAATGCAGCTTTTATCAATATGAATCTAGTCTAATCCACAGTATTAGAGTAATCACTTGTTTTTACAGTATAACTGGGAAAACACTTGTGATAACTGTAAAGCAGGGATAGTAGTTAAGAAGGAATGGAATTTGAAACAGGAGCTATGAAACAGTGCTGATAAAACTGAAGTCAAAAACCCAAATGGGGATTTAGGCCTAAACATATGCAGAAGCATGAAAAGTTAGAGCTGTGCCAAGAAGATTGCACAGAAGAAAGGACCTCCACACTCTTGAATGGATAAAACTCCCTGAAACCAGGGAAGAGGGGACCAGTGACCCAAGCGTATCCCCTTTGGTGCAGTGGGACATTCCAGTCAGCTCCAATCCCGCATCAAATGTGTTTGCTACTGTCATGTCTGTCCATTCTGTGCAGGTGTCTTGGGAACTTACACTGTCTCAAATGTTAGTAAATACCTGGTTTTAGGCAAACTCAAATCTGTCCCTTTGGCCTTGCTTCCTTCCATATGAAGACAGAGAAGAAGAAGACAAATAAGTACTTGACTTTGTGGCTGCTCTGGTTTGGAAAGACAGGTGTCTGCTAAGGAAGGCAGGGCCTCTCTTTGGAACGGAGGATGTAAACTCCCTCCCTCTGAATTAGTATAATTTTGAAATCAAGGGACTCTCAGGCAAAGATATGGGAATAGGAATAACAGTTCTTTACTAGGAAAATGAAATAAAAATGTACTAGTACAAAAACCAAACCAAAAGAAAACACTGACAGAGTCAGAATACAACCTGACACCCTGTTGGTCAGGGTGTTGGTAGCAATCCATTTAAATGGTAGCTGCAGTCCTCTTGGAGAGACAGATGTGGTTCAGTTGAAGCAATGATCCTGTCAAAGGGTGAAGTTTTCCTCTAAAGGTCCAGGGGTAGGAATGCTGTAGTGGTTTTAGTTAAAACCAGGCAGAAACACCAATTAATGTAGTGGCTTCATGTTCCCTAAATTTTGTTTGCCAAATTTAGTGTAGTGGTCTAAGTGTTACTCTCTTTTTTTTCTTGTGGGGGAGGATCAGGAGAAGCAAAGCAGGCTTAAGCTTAAAAATAAACCAATAGTTTTATTAACACTCATGAAAAGAATGGAAAAGAGAAGAGAAGAGAAGAGAAGAGAAGAGAAGAGAAGAGAAGAGAAGAGAAGAGAAGAGAAGAGAAGAGAAGAGAAGAGAAGAGAAAAGAAAAGAAAAGAAAAGAAAAGAAAAGAAAAGAAAAGAAAAGAAAAGAAAAGAAAAGAAAAGAAAAGAAAAGAAAAGAAAAGAAAAGAAAAGAGGAAAAGTTGCAAGAAACAAACAAACAAAAACTAACCCAAAATGGAGCTTCAAAACACTCTTCTCTCCCTTTACAAACTGTTAACTTTCTTGCAAACAGCATAGAGAGACAGAACCTGTAACTTTCAGTGAGCTTCACCATTTAAACATAATCCTTCATCACTTTGGGAGAGGAGTCTCTCTAGAGTCCTACAGAGACATTCACCACAAGACAAAAACAGTCTTGTGGCTCCTAACATCACAAATCTTCAACTGCTTGGAGTTTTTGCAGATTGTGCTGTTCCACCCATTAGCAGTCTTTCCTCTGGCTACTTATTGGCCTCTCAGTGTATTTTGAGCACTGTTTGCTTGTTCCAGTATACTACTGAATGTTTCTTCTAGTATTTTTCTTGTATAAAACAAGAATTCCCTTCTTTTATCTCTAAAATTGTCCACATCTTAAAAGAAATAGAGATCTCCTTTTACCCCAGGAGCAAAGGGCTTCAAATCACTTTTTCTTTAAAATCATCTTTGTCTCAATGGCTGAGACCTACTTTTTCTCTAGAAAGAGAAAGAATATTTCATTTGTATAGCTTGAAATTTTTAACAAATGAAACTATCCCTGGGAGACTATAGACCATTTACGATCACTAGATTGATTTCTTTCTTAAATAAAGTGTTAAAGTCTTGACAATATTTTTCAACACAGTTCATAGCAAAGAGGACTATACCTCAAATAAACACATTCACTAAAGAGTCTTTGGAGGCTATATTAAAGAGATGAAAATTTGGACAGCAAGGGAATTGTAGCATTTAATAGTAAAGAAGCAGAGTACCTTGATATATTCAGAATAAAGAAATCCAAGCATGGTACAAGGGTCGTTGCAGTGAGAAGGTTCCCAAAGCTGATAGTGCCAACATCAGCCAGCCTCAAGACAGACCTGTCACTGGCCAAGGACTAGTCCATCAATGCTGGCAGCATCTTTGGGATAACTGGTTTAATAAGGGGGAAAAGTTACTGCACAGCATGTGTCAGGGAAGGAGTGAAAGCAACAGCCCTGCAGGCCCCAAGGTCAGTGGGGAAGCAGAAGCAGGAGGTGCTCTGGGCCCTGGAGCTGAGATTCCTCTGCAACCTGCAGTACAGACTGTGGTGAGGCAGCTGTGCCCCTGTGACATACTGTCAAAGAAATTCCACACAGGAACAGGGATGACTGTAAGGACAAAGGAATGTATAATGAACGGGTGGCAACTCCCATTCCCTAGTCTCATGTGTCACTTGGAAGAAAGGGGTAGAAGAACTGAGAGTGAGGTTGACACCAGGAGTTGTTTTAAGATTTGTGTTTTATTTCTCATTATCATGCTATGGCTTTTGATTGGCAATAAATTGACTTCCAAGTGGAGTCTTTTTTGCCTGTAACTGTAATTGGTGAGTGATCTCTCCTGTTACCCTGGTTTTTCTGAGCCTTTCTATTTTCTTAAATGGAGTCAGATCCTTTTAGTTATTGTACAATATTAAGAGCAGTTTTCTTCCTTTCCCATAGATGTAACATAAACAAATCCTTTGTTTTTCATTCTCTGTCCTTTGTTTGCATATTTCTAACCTGAAAACAATTGTAACTGACAATTGGTCTGGCCACTGAGGCTGAGGGGTGGAAACCCCAAAAAGCCAATCTTCTGCTAGACCCACAAATGTATAAAAAGTAAATAAACAAAGAGGCCCTCTTCTCTCCGTTCTTTCAGCTGGGAGCTGGATCAGAAGAACCTCTGCGAAAATCTCTTGTCTGCGTGTGATTGCTTTGTGTGTCTCGGTGACATTCTCCCTCCTCTTATCTTGAACCATGAGCCTTTCATCGCATTTTCTTTGCTCTTCCCAGACAAAGATGAGGAGTGATAGAGGCGGTTGTGGACACCTGACAGCCAAGGCAAAACCACCCCATATCTAGATGGCCTCATGTTTGTGATGTCTGTCCTTGTTGGGATGGCAATGGGTACAGCAACTGGATTGTCATGCTAAACATAGCTTTGGGACTTTCCAAGACAATTTCTCATTTACAAGACATTATGGTGCAAACTTAGTGTTTCACAGTACATTTTAGAGGAGGAACTTGCTCCTATCCTGTCCCTGTAGAGAGCCACACAACAGTTTTATTACCAAGTGGGGTAAGTCAGGTATTATTGCTTACTTTATGGAACAGTTTTGACTGAGGGTCTAAAAAAAAAAAAAAAAAAAAAAAAAAAAAAAAATCATATTTATTCAATGTAGATTAGACTTGAAAAAGAATTACAGGTATTGGTGTGTAATAGAGCAGTATTTGGAATATTGATGCATGCACCTGAAGAAGGAAACAGGGATATAAGTAAAAAATAGTTATGTCTTTACAACAAGAAAACTCTACTCTGAAAAAACCCCTCAAGCTGTAAACGTGTAAATATTCTGCAAGTTATAATACAGGAAAGCCTTTCCTTTGTTTTACTGCTATATGCTGTGGCAAGCAAGAAAGAGGAAGTGCTCTATAAATTGCCATTTTACCAGCTTCCTTTGAACAACACCACATAAAACCACTTTGCTTCAATATAATTTGCATTAAATTTTCATGTAGGTAATTCACTTCATGTTGCATTCTCCTCTGTGGTAACAGTTTCTCCCTTTTTTTTTACAGGTCTAACAAGTATTTGTTTACCAGCATCATATTTTCTGAACTGCTTCCAGCTTCAAGATCTTTTTGCCTCAACCACAGGAGAGTCTTCCTAAAAGCTAGACACTAAATATCCAGAGATTATTAATTACATTCAGACCAGCACTTAGAGTATGTCTACTATAGGATTACCGTGTGGAATTTCCCATACCTACATTATGATGAAATATTCAATTAGTGTATTGTAGGCAGGCATGAAATTCATTGTAGTTTAACATTTGCTGACAATCTGGACTTTCAGTTTAGCTTTGCATTGAGAGAAGTAACCCGATCTTATCTGCCTTTTTGTTGAGCAAATTTAAAAATACTTTACCATTAAACACACCTCCTCTCTTAAGCAGCTTTTATCTGAGACCAAGAAGAACTTTTTATACTCACCAATCTTATTGTTTGCACATAGCATATTTGAGAAGAATGTGTATTCACCATTCAGAGTGAAAACTCTTGAAAGGATAATGGAAGAAGTCATTCAAATTGAATACATACATATTTCCAAATGGAGGTTATATGGTGGCATTATATGAAACTGAATATTGGGGATATACTACTACAATGCACTTTCCTATTTTTGTTCATGTTTTAATCATTTCAATATCTGATCTATAAATATTTTAAAATCTATAAAATTTATGCCTGGGTGTTTTTCTGTGGAAGATTTGCCATGTAAGATGAAAACACAGCTGCATAATTTTTCTCTGGAAATATACCCAGGTCTTAAGGGTTTTTTTTTCAGCATGGCTGGTCATCATGGCTTGCTTTGGAATTTGAGTTACCAAATATTAACTAGCGAGAAAGAGGTATTTCATAGCTGATATTTTTGCTTTCTTATATCTCTGGAAGCTGCTATCTCAGGCACATTTATACAGTGAAGAGTCTCACCCTGACTTTGGCAGTTTTTAAAACTTTGATAGTTGTAGTGTGTTTCTTTGTTCTCTAAAGGTGGACCTTGCAGTAGAATAATTCAGCACAATAGCTTTTCCAGGTGACACTGATTAGGGACAAGTATTTCCAGTCTTTCTGTTGCATTGTGCTCTGTGTTATTGTCCTAGGTTACAATGTAAGATGTGCCCAAAGTATGTATTCTATCACCATCTACATGAGATGTTGAAACTGGGTTGGGTGGTGTTTCTCCTGCCCCCTCCCTGAGGACCATCTTCTGTTAATGGCCCATCAATGCCCTGCTGCATGACTCGTAGGTAACTCCCTCCAGGAGCTATCTCTGTTTGATGGGCAATCAAGGACCCATTGCAAGACTCATAAAATGATATCAGCCCATTGTGAGATGCTCCACCCAGGGGGAGGAGCCAAGCATTCCCACCTGGATATAATCTGGGATTTGGGACAGCACAGGCAGCCTTACTCACTGGATTCCCAGAGGACAAGAGCTACCAGACCTTTCTGCGGGAACACTGCTTCAACAAGGCCACTTCATCTGGACTGCTACCACCATGGTGCCAGTATTATATATATTGTGTGTGTCTATATATATATATATATATATATGTATATATACACACACACACACACACACTATATCACTGTCAGTGATCTTTTGTACTCTTGCATGTGTTTTGTTTGTTTTTTTTTTGTTTTTTTTTTTTCTCTCCTTGGAGAGACTTTCTCTGACTTGGAGTCTCTTGCTGGTTTTGCTTTCAAGCCAGCACAGTTCTTTATTTTCATATTGTATTTTATGTTATTTATTTTTGTTGTAATGGTTTGTTCTGCACTCCCCTGTTCTTTTAAGAAATGTTATATTCCGAGGTTTGTCCCTGCCCCTCTTCCCTGTCAATCCTTCTATATTCCTCCCAGTCCCCTCCTATGGGCCCTGTCTGTCATTTGATTGCTCCTCCCGGCTTCTAGAGAGTTCAGGCAAGGACATTGAGTGACAGGGCAGGAGCCAAGGAAGTTCCTCCCTTCATGTTCTCATTGGTTTCTTTAAATATCCTTCCAACCTTGTTCCACTCCCACCTTGTCTGTCATTGGATGTTGGTTTGTCTCCTCCCTTAGTCCCTCCCCTGTATTTAATCCCAGAGCTCATCACTCTGGTCGCTCTGCTGGAATTGCTTTCCTGAGGTTTGGAGATCCCATCTGGGACTGAATAAACACCTTGGACTTTTCCCTCCAGCTGAGTCTGATGCCTTCCTCTGCCATCGGCATGGCCTCTACCATGGCAAGGGGAAAACCCCCTTAGCCGCTTCTCTGGTTCCCAGGATCCAGAGGAGAGTTCCCCATCCGACCGCAGTGTCGGGCTAGCTTGGGTGGACAGAGCTGCTGTTCCATGAGGGATACTGCAACATCTTTCCAGACTGTACAAAGGTCAATAGAGAGAAATCTTTTCTGAAATCTAAGGTTTGAGAAAAAAACAGCAATAGTTCAGGTATGTCTATGCTCTCCATTTTCAATTTTACTTTTAAAGATCACTGAAAATTTCTGATCGATACAGTTATTCTCTCATGTCATATTTAGGCTAGAAACGACATAAATGAACATATTTTACTTGTTTTAATAATTACTTTGTGATTACAACATATTTTAAAGGATGCTAAAAACTTGGCCATCTGCATGATTCAACAGACTATCCTTGACAGAAAATACAATGCTTATGAATGTAAGTAGGTTTAATTGGTAGACAAAATGTTCACAAACTAAAACAATGCAAGAATATATTATTTGTTGTTGTTTTCTACAAGAGAAGTAGATATTGAAGATTTTAAATTTTATATTATTTTTCTTTTATGATATAGTGTTCCTCCAGCTTTCTTCTTGGGTCTCTAGGATATTGTAAAAGAATTTTACTTCTTGCCTTTCCTGCTGCTGAAAACTCTTCAGACATGCCAATTCCACACCCTGCCCCCTCCCCACCTCCCTTTTTTTTAGTGAAGGACAATATTGAATTAGTCTAGTCCCCAGACTGAGAAAAAAAAAAAAATCCATTTTTCAGAACACGTTCTGTTATTTGTAATCAGGTTTGAGGTTAAATACACAAACCTACATGGTAACAGATTTCAATTTCAGCTCCTGCTAACTCCAACATATGTCAATGACAGCAGAACGTAATGGGTACTGATGCTCTTGCAAGTCACTCATCTCCCTAGAGAATTACTGTGCAGGTATGGTCACTGCTAGGAGAAGATTAATGCATAATCCTTTGCATTAAATTATGAGCTTATTTTATCCATAAATTATTGTTGTTAAAAATTTGAAAACCTTGACAACACCACTGAGGGTTTATTTTATAACATAGAGTTTGCATTAAATTACCCATGTTTTTTATACTTCTTTGCGTCAGTGTGGGGAAAAAGTGCATGTTTTTAAAGATGTTTTGGATTCTCAAAAACATTATTGTTGGCCTTCCTGATCCTGATTAACTAGGATAGTTGGGCACAATATTATCGTTTCATACTTCATTGTCTGAAGACACTGGCCTTTTATTTTTGAGGAAATTTCCTTAGTTTATGTTTTATTCTTTGCATAGAATGATTGTTAAAATGCTGAAGCAGCATCCATTTTTTACACCTATAGTCTGCTCTTAGCTTTTCCATGCTGCTTTTTGATATCTTTAATACAGGGTCTTGTCCCTGTGATGTCGAAGTCCAGTGCAGTCAGTGCCTGAAAACAGGTATAATTACAAATCCTTATGTCTATGAAACTTCTATCTCTGAGCACTTAGAATTTTATAAAGCTCAACTATGGTTTCTTGTTTACTCAAAACAAAATATATATGAATTGAAAGATGGGAAAATAGCCATTGCTGTGTTTTTTATTAGATCAAAAACGTGGGTTCAAACTCAAGTGACCTTTTTGTCTTCTGTAGGTGGGTAACATGAAATTTTACTTCCTGAGATCTTCACAATTCAATATTTTATTTTCAGGGAAAGCTTTTTGTGTATGGAAGAACTATTATATACATTAAAAAAGGAGATAGATGAGATTCAGAGGGCCAAATTTCTGGATAAGCTGATAGGGAAGCACTTAGCCTCTATTGAAAAATCAGCAAAGATATCCTAAGCTTTTATTTAAGCTGAATGCTTAGGTTTCAGTGGCAGGAAAAAAAAAAAAAAAAAAAAATCTGCTGCTGATAATGTACAAGGTCAGACCACTGCTGAGCAATAGAAGTTACAGCTGACTTCAAACCTCACATCCTTTAAAAATCTTCAGTAAAGTACAGTAACAAAAAAGGTGCATCACCTGTGTTACCAAGGTGTGCATTTAGATTTGGTCTAAGTGACAAAATATCAACTGCTTTGATTTGAAACAGAATACGACTGTTTGTCTGGTAGGTAAGAAAGCTAGTTCCATCTCTGTCCAGGTCTCAATGATGCCTTTTAAAGCCCAGACTGCATAATGCAACCATCACAGAATATTCAGGTTTGTAAATCACGTACAGGAGTGGTGTATAATGAGAGTTAAGCAGACTAGCTGCAACACTCTGCTAATCAGAGCCCTGAAATTTAAGTGACACGTGATTTATACATCCCCCCAGACAGGAGACCACATTAGGATTTAAGAGGGGAATAGTCAATGATCCATTTTGGAAGTTAAAATGACATAAAAGCTCACATGCAGCAGGACTACATGCATTTATGGACTTAGATGTCACCTGAACATTGCTGAAAAAATTCCAGTGTTTGTCTTCAGAACCTAGATAAAACTGTGAATTTAGTTGCAAGACTCTAGCTCAAAGAAATTCAGTTCTTTGTATTTTGCTCTACCAGGTTTTCTGGGCCTCTGATTGTTAGACCTATTGCAACTTAAGAAATTTTAAGCCTACTGTTTACTGTAGCAAATAAGCCTCATTCTCCTATACATTAATACTTGCAAAATGCATGATTAGATAGACAATACTTTCGCATTATACCTTTAAATGTAATTTCTCATTTATTTTTGTGCTCTATTAATTCAGTGATATGCATGTAAATGCTCACTCTAACAATTTTCAGAGATACGAACCTAGACTGTTATTGTTTTAATCATCTTAACATTTTAACCATCTTACCACTGTTTATTGACAAAGTGCCTGCTACAGTACCTAGAGAAGCATTATACTGAACCAGGGATTGAAATACTGAACCAACAGTTTAATATATTTTAAAATAACTAAAGTACTTGCTTTATTATTTAGATATTCTATGTCAAGTTATTTTCTATGTTTTCTGTATTCCTAAGGAAAAAAAAATATTGTTTCTTCTCTCTGACATTTGTCATTGGGCAGCCCTGATGAGTGGTCCCTCTGGTGATAGGGTAGTATTAGGTATTTGATTGCTACCAGCTGTGCTACAGAATCTTTTGTTGCAGTTTTTGTCTAGATGCTCTCTGTCTGCCTTTTCAGGGGCACAATATGTAAAAATATCTGCTTACTGGAACTTGCTTTTAGAAAAGATAATTTTTCTGAAAACCTGGAAGATAAATCACATTTTTTCCTGCACTCTAAAGAAAATAAATATGGCATTATATCTAAGTTATTTGTATTACTGATACCCTCTGAGACCAGAGGGACTAATATCATGCTTTATAGTGTGAAAAATAATGTTAAGGTTGGGATTCTGCTGTAGCAAGAGAGATGCCTGCAAGACTATTCAGAGAAAGCTTGATGTATAGAGTGCAGCAACCTGTACAACACATGTGTGAATGGAAAAAAAAAATCTAATTTTAGGTAGAGGCAAAATTTTTAACTCTAGATATACATGCCTAATGCAAAATGTAGTATTGTGTTTGTTAATTTGATACTTTCTAGTTTTGTGAATTTGTCATGTTCATTTATACTTTGCTGTTGAGGGTCCCTATTGTGAAAAAACTTTGATTCCTAGCAATTCTCCTGAGACAACTGAAATTTTGGCATGCTTATATATCAAGCAGAAATGGCAGAAATATTAGTAAATCATATCTAGAATGGTCATTAGAAGAACTCTGATGAGCTTAAGAATATAAACAAATTCTTCAAATCCTTAGAGAATATGCCTCTTGTTTGAATCAAAGAGATTTTATCCTAAGAGTAATAATGAAGAAACAAAATAAAAAAATTATTATTTATAGGCTTGCTTAATTTCTTTTTAAATAAATTATTTAGGATTGACAAAAAATTATCATGTCTTTACTATTCCTACCAACTGATCTCATGATGAGGGATTTGACAGTACCACAGTCAGGATTTGGGCTCACTGTGACTAACAGTATAAAAACAAGTATTTAAAAAAAAAAAAAAAAAAAAAAAAAAAAAAAAAAAAAAAAATCAGTCAGTATTCAGAAGATATTGTGAACTATATAGAGTAGTTTTCTAAGAGCAGTGACTTAGAATTTTGATCAGCACAAAGAATAAGTTAAACCTGTGTAAATTTGGAAAGTATGAGAATCCTTTCTTGCAAGACTTTTGTGTACAGTTTATTCTGCTGAGTGCACTTCATTTTCAGCGCAAGTTAGTTATTCTTATTATTGATTCTTCTGAAAAAAAGGACTATTTTCTGTAATACACATTTTCTTAGACACAGAAGTGGTTCTGTTTCAGGAAAATAGAACATAACTTCCTCCAGATGTGGTGAAATCAATGGCTCATTTGAAAAAACCCATGCTTTTGGGAAAAAAATGAATGGGAAAAACTCATTGCATATTTTTGCCACTGTCAAATTAATTGGAACAACATATTTGTTATACATACATGTTTTCTACATAACAAAAAGACTGTCAGTGTGCATTTGTGTTCTTTTATGAGGCTTTTTGATTTTAGAAGTGGGAGGATAGGAAGTACAGACCAGAAAATGAATAACACTGCATCTACTGTGATAATAAGAACTAGATAATAAACAAATATGGGTTTTTTGAAATATTTATTTTATCTCTTGCAGAAAGCCAGTGTGCCCCCATCTTTTATATACTTTTCTTAGAGAGACTGTGAAATGATTTATAGCTGGGTATTATTTTTTTTAAAGTTTCCACAATGAGAGTTTCTAATAACCATAAGATAAATTACCATGTCAAGAGGTGATAGAATCATAAAATTGGTTTGGGTTGGAATTGGACCTTAGTAATCACTGAACTTCAATCCACCTGCTATGATCAGGGACACTTTCCACTATATCAGGTTGGTCAGAGCACCATGAAGCCCTGCCTTGAACATTTCTGGGGATGGGGAAGCCAGAGTTTCTCTAGGCAACATGTTCCAGTACTCCACAGTAAAGAATGTCTTCCAAATATCTAATCTAAAGCTATTTTGTGTCAGTTTGTAGACATTCCTCCTTGTCCTGTCACTACATGCTCTTGTAAAAAGTCCCTCTCCATCTCTCTTTTAGGTCTCTAAGAGCTCCCAAAACCAGCTCTTCTCCAGCTGAACAATCCCAACTCTCTCAGCCTTTCCCCATAATAGAGGTGCTCCATCCCTCTAATCATCTTGTTGACTTCTGAACTTGCTCCAACAGGACCATGTCCTTCCTGTGCTGGGATCCCAGAGGTGGATGCAGCACTGCAGGTGGGGTTTCAGTGATGATGACTAGTATTTTCATGACATATTCTCATAGGTTACTCTTTCTATTCCTTCAAAAATCATCATATTTGAAAATATTTTATAATGCACATTGCCGTCTTTAAAAGGTTATCCCTTAAGACAACAGTCTTAAGGTTATGCTTTGGCTCTATTATTATTGACCAGCCTGCTTAGCCAAAAGGGTTTTTTTTCCTTATGTTTAATAGGAAACAGCTAATTTTACAATTAATATGAATGTTTATATCCCTTGTTAACTTTACTGTAAACTTTCCTCACTAGACTGAAGCATCTAGTAAGATAATTTTGATGCTATACATGCAAGAAGTCCTATAACTATAAGGAAATGTAACTGAGAAGGGTAACATATATATGGTCATTTAACTAGGAAGCAGATTTTTTTCTGATGTTATGAAAGAATGGTAGGTTTTAAAAGCATATTTTGTTTTCACTTATAAAACAAAATATGGAATGTAACTTCTTTAAGCTATGACTTTTCTGTTGTCACAGCACCACATGTAAAAATAGATTTTGGTGTTACTGAAAAATCAACAAAGCACATCTTTCTTCTGCCATGGTGTCTATTACATCTGAGCTCACAAATTACTCCAGTGCTCCACAGAGTGATATTAGAGTATTAGAGAACTACGGGAAAGGCAATACCTATTTTTCTGAGAAAGTGTAAAAGTAGAAGAATGAGGATACTCTCACTATGAGCAGAAAGACCCTGAAATTTATGTTATATTCCCACCACTTTTAAAATACACAGAAGTAATACATTTAGAAAAAGTCAGTCTTAAGAACAAGTGCAGAATATTGAAAATTTGGCTTTGACCTTGCCAAAGCTCCTACTCATGTCAAACAAGACTGATTATATTTAAAGAACAACATTGCATCTGTACAGAGCATGCTGGGTTCCTTCACTAGTGGGGCAAATGGGGTCTTGCATCAGGTTTTGCCCCTGCATGACATAAATGCTCACTTAATTCTTTTTTTCCTCAATAATTTTGCAAGGTCTCCCTCTAACTGAACATGGTTTTCTTTGTTTTAGGGAGGAAAAGGAGGGGAATTTGGTTTCCCTTCATGAACACACAAATAAAATACTCGATATAACACATTTAAATAATTAGGGGTAAAAATACCTTCTGGCAACAGAGGGTTTGCATGTTCTGTGAATTCTGTGTGAATGGTATATCAATTACCCAACTATATAACAGAGAGTAGTTACCAATGATTTGACCTCCACTGCATTTTGAATTCACTCCAGTTTCAAGAGTAGTCTCTGGAAAGTTCTGCTATTGATGAAGATGCTGATGGAGAAATACTTAGTACATATAATGCAGCATGTTTGGCCATGGTCACTACACACCAAGTTATTCAACACTGAAATTATTCCAAGACTGTGGGCAAAGAAGCCTTTTTGTGGAATTTTACATTCCTAGAGACTTCAGGTAGCAAGTCACTGGAGGATCCATGGATCAAAACTGACACTGAGAATGTGCCTAAATTGAACAACCAAAGGCAGGCAGAGATAATGGTTACGTTAAGAGAACTATCAGTCACCATTCACCTTAACAGATAACTTCACGTACCTGCACCTTGGTTTGTGTTTTTGGCACTTCAGGATATAACCTCTAATTCTGTTGCAAAACACAATTTCTCTGCAAAGTTATTCATTCTTCACTCCCACCCCTCCCTTCATCAAAAATTCCCCACTCCCTTACCTACTTAATAATTCATAATAGGATGCAGAGAATAAAATTTAAGTGTAATTTATAGTGACTCCATGATAATGTTTCTGTTCACAGAATTTCTGTTAAATACTGTCTGAAGTCTGTCCTGCCCTTGCAAAAGTAGTAGAGGAGTATCACTGGAGGTTTTTTTGAGTGTTTGACCCGTATTAGACATTACTAAGTCTCTCACTTCTTTCAACTAAGCAGTTAAATAGGAAATTCTGATATTCTGAGCAAAGATAATGATAAATCCACTTTTTTAAAGCATTGCAGTCAGATAGGGAACTCCTTCCACACCAAAGATCGTCAGAGAGCATATGAGTTCCTCCTCTAAATCTCATTCAGTGTAAAAATGGCAGAATTTTTTATCTTTTGGCTGTCAGACATGTTCAAGTGCCTGGACTGTAATAACCAAAAATCTATCCTTGATATCTCTGTAACTCTCAAAATTTTTTTTGTTTGTTTGTTGTTGTTGGTTTTGTTTTTGTTGTTGTTGTTTTTTTGGTTTTTTTTTTTTTTTTTGGTCTATGTTTGAAAGGCTACACTTGCACATGACAGCATTTTTATTTTCCATCGTCTTCATATGAATTAAGCCATTGTGTTTATAAATAAAATGCGTGATGATTGCTAACAATTAAGAATTTCTTTATTACTCAGCAGTATGGGATTTGGTTGGTTCAATCTCTTACTGTGTAATTGTTTCAAAATTCAGTAAAATGTTAGTGTAAAAAGGTAGCAATTCTAAAGGAATGTGATGGATTTTCAACTTTGTATAACTGTCATCTGAGAAACAATGCGGCAATGCTGATTATCTGATTTATAGTCAAAGATATCTTGTGGAGTTAATCTAGGTCCATGAAAGAAGACATTAGGAAAACAGCTCAATTGTTTTAACTATTGATTATGTATTTCATTTTGACAAAAAAGTCCTGGGCTAAGGGTATCATGATTAATCTCTGACATTTTACCTGAAAGGAAAAAAGCATCTTACAAAACAATCAAGCAATTTTACTCCTTTGTAGAGGAGAAACGAATAATTCAGCATTGAAGTGAACATAGACATTTTTTTCAGAAACAGCATCAAATGAAAAGTGTCAGATTACCCTTAAGGAGTAAATGTGATTCGCACAGAAGTCAAAGCAGCTAATGCCTATTTTATATCAGAAAAAAAGGTGGTGCTTTTTTCCTCACATAAATATTCCTGTAATCACTACTGCACAATTTCAGTATGTAATTTTAAGAATGCTACATGCGTCGTCTTTGTAAGCAAAAATTAAGCCTCTCCTTTGGTCACCATGGCAAGCTTCTTTGTAGTAGTACAAAGGAAGTCTATTGTGTGAAATCAGGGAATTGAAGTAGGATAGAATACAAGCAAGCAGTTTATGTATAGATCTGCTCCTGCTGCCATTCCACGTGATGTGTGATCTATGTACATTCTTCCTCCTGTTTGACCCATAAGCCATATGTGTGCTGATGCATTTGAAGATTCCGATAATATACTGGAAAACCCGCCTAAACAGTGAAAATATTTCCCTGCTTGGAGAGGTATTCTAGTACAAACTTTTCTCTGCATAGCGCATTTTTCATTCGTCAAGATGGTCAACTCCTTCTTTCATGGGGGTGGTGATAAGAGATATATTAACCTCTGATGAATTCTAGCAAATGAGTGTGCAGAAGGTTGAACTCAAACTGCTGTGAAATTATGAAAACAGAGAAAAATAGAGTGGAATACAACATGACACCTTTCATGCCACTAAACCGCAAGTGTTAGAGGGCTGCATCCTGCAACATTTTGCTATAGTCCCATATACAGCGCAGCTTCATATGTCAACACTGCGCTTAATTATTTAAGGGGTTTCTTTTCAGAGTTAGAAAGAACACACGAGGCCCTTGTGGTCTTTGAAATACTATGTAGGTATAAAACACACAGAAATTAAGACATCTGTCAGAACACGATTTCAATATTTCAAAAGTTCTAGCTTACTTTCTGGCAAAGGGAGACTAGGAGCAAAGAAGGAGGAGCACTGAGGGAAAAACATTAATTTTTCCTCCAGTTTGTTTGTTTGTTTGTTTTGTTTTGTTTTGTTTTTGTCCTTGAATAGCTAAAGAAAAGCTGTATATTTTAAAATAACAACAAATTGCCTGTTTGTACAATGATTTCCATATAACATTGTGAAAACAAATACATATTTTGTTCTGACTAATGACAACATTCAGTGGCTGATTTCTGAAGGCTTTTATTCTTAAAAGAGGATTAAGTTTC
This sequence comes from Hirundo rustica, assembly GCF_015227805.2. Taxonomy (NCBI): domain Eukaryota; kingdom Metazoa; phylum Chordata; class Aves; order Passeriformes; family Hirundinidae; genus Hirundo; species Hirundo rustica. The sequence continues at coordinate 49,081,937 of NC_053488.1, forward strand.
ATCTTGCCATTGTACATATGGTAGTTCAGTGGAAGGTTGTATTTATGGAAAGACACTGGAAAAGGGGTTGGGGAGCTGGCTGAGAGGTCCAAATAAACTTTAGGAGGTGTGAAGTGGAGACAGATTTGGAAAAATAATTTGTAAACATCAGTTAGGAAGGAAAAATAGAAATGAAAGGAACTTTAAACTTTGTTTCAAAAAAGAACAACAACAAAAACAAATACTGATACCTAGAGAATGTAATGAAAACCTAAGCAAAAGCAGACAAATATCTAGATAAAGATATCCAAATATGACAAAATCATGTTTAGAAAACTATAATAAAGATATTAAAAATAAATATATGTGAAAACCAGACAAATAATAAAGATTATTCGGTGTTTTCTTTCTAATACTTTCTCTAGAAAGCATTGTAGTTGTAAAAGTTACTCCTAGAATAACAAATGCACTGATTATTCTAGAAGTGTCCAAAATATTTTCCTAGCCTGGATCTGGGACAAAAAATTGATTAGAAACTTCCCCCCCCCGCAGTTGCCAGGCTGTTACTATCCCAATTTAAGTTTCCAAAGGTACCCATATGCAATCTTATGCCTGCTACTCAAAAATCTGAGAAAACTCGTGGATGTTTGGAAAAGCTGCAAGTTTAGATTCAATCTCCCCTTAGAATATAGAGTTTTTTGTTTCCTAGCTCTTTTATACTGACATTGCAACCTTTGACCCTCAAGTGATATCAATATTGACCCATCTGGTTAAAGATGAGGGAACCACATATTCCTTACAAGAATGCAGTCCATTCCAGTAGAGTGAGAGAAAACTTCTGGAACAGACTATGGCATTTGTTAGGCCTATCAGGTAGATGAATTTGAGTCGCATCAGCAAAAGCTCCAATTCAAAAGAGTGGAATTAGAAAGGACAAGGGTTCCTTGTTTTTTTTAAAAAAAAACCAAAGAACCAAACCAGATGGAACTTCAAAAAAGTTGGTTATCAAATGAATAGTGTAATGCAAAATTATATATCAAAGACTAAGTGTAAGAAATTTTAGAGTAGAATTATGTTGTTATAGAAAGCTTTTAAAAACACATTTTTCAAAAAATGCAGTGCAGTTGATGCAGGAGAGCATGGATTCATTCATTATAGCATGATGTATACCTTTCTGTAGGAAGAAAATCTAATCACACTCCTGAAATAATGAGTGACATGCTTGTATGGACTAGTGTCAAGAATTAATAAATTAATTTTTCTTTATATTCTGCAAGTTACTTACAAGGCACTTATCTATTAATTCAGATAATATTTTCCACTGTCAATTTCAAGAGCTTGTTCAATCAATTGCAACAACATCTGTATGATCCTAGTATTCATTCTGGTTGAATTTAGTGGCCATTTATGGTACTAGATACTGTACAAAATGATGACTTAGTGAAATTCACAGAGCCCATGTATGTAAAACCTTGTGAATTACCTACTCCTATTATTATTAAATATGAAATTTTCAGCCAATCATAAAATTATTTCTCTAAATAACTCTGTTTACTAACCTTTTTTACTTGTTTTAAACATGTATCCTATCAACATGGCTGCATGCATACATATCTTTTGGTACAGCATTGCAGATGTAAAATATATATCTTGAAACACCTCAAATCAGCTTTTAATGGAGTTTTTACTTTACTATTGTTATGGTGACTCCTCCTTCTGCAAATTCTTATGCATCAAAACTATTTTGTGACCAAAATGAACGTAAGTGTACAGGTATTACAGTTATATGAAATAGTTCATACAACTAAGTGCTCAAAGGAGTAAAGTTAAGTGGAAAGTTATTTCCTCCAAACATACCTGTTACTCTATACCCTTCATAATCCCATGCTTTGAATTTAAATGGACATTTAATTAAATAACTATTTAATTAAATAACATTTAAAATTAAATAACTATTTGATTAAATAACATTTCTGCACTAAGTATTTAATCTACAAAGCTAAAACACTGAAGACTTTAAATGATAAAGGAAAAGAAGCTGTAGCTGCTCATAAGTAATATCTAAAACACCTGACATGATGCAGCAGAAATGCTATACATTCTTGTTCTAACAAAACTAAGAGAAAATTTTTACGCATGCTAGGCTAAGCAGAATATGAAGCTGATTATTATAGGTGAAGTAAATTATCATATTACTTTTCATTGAAAGGTAACAGATCTTTTGGCATTGGTTTTCATTCTGGTCATCCAACAAGGCCATTTTTATGGCTCTTAAAACAGAAAACTCAATGTTTTGTCAAGATTGTGAGCAACATTATTTTTTATATTGTGTTTTTTTTGTCCGCAAGACAAATGAGAAAGACAGCTTTCATTATCTTTGTAGAGAAAATTGGTTCTGAGTAACCAGAAAACATGCTTTGGATAATTTATACAATTAGAAAATAAAAAGGGGTTCATTTTGTCATGTCTCTTAAAATCTGTACTATTGGTCTTGCCTTGTCTTTTCAGTGGAAGCCTAGTGTTAGTGGACAACCTGCTGTGGCCAGACCAGTGTAGTGGTAAGGATGTCTGTGAACCCCATGGAGATAGCTTGAACCTTCTTTTTGGCTTGGAACAATTTTTATTTTACTAATTGGGCTGTATCTTGTGGTGATGTAATACAAGGTTAAAACGTCTGTATTCTGTAATTTTTAGTTTCAATCTCTATGTTCTTGATATTTTTATTTACTGAGAACAATTACCTTTTTACATAGTGTTACATATTTTCACTAGCTGAAAGGGCCCTTGGAAGTTAAAATAATTAAGTATTGCACCATACATGACAGCAAGCCTTACCTGATAAAAATCTGAACATTAACTAAAAGGTAGAGTTTGTTCAACAAGAAAGGTTAGTATGTGTCACTGAGTACCACAAATGGTTTTATGAGGAGCTAATTTTTCCATTTGTCTTAACTCAAATAATTAGAAGATCTAGTCACTGAGCCTGCCAACTGTGCATCTTTTTGTCTGCTGCAAGCTGCAGTGTGACAAGAATTGAGGCTTGGAGCTCATCTTCATCCCACAAATAAAGTTAGTGCATCCAGATTTGGAAAATGACAGCAGTAATATTCCCATACTAAAGCTGGAGTTTAGCCCTGTTATAGTTATTAAAAAGCCTATTCATACAAATTAAATCCATTCCATATCCTGGCCTCTGATGACAGCTCTATTTTTTTCTTGTCTGGTTTGAATTACCTCAAGTCTGTACCCAGAAGGATTTTATCCCTTTCAAGAGACTTCTCCAAGCCTATAATAAATTCACATGGGTCCTCCCATCAATGTGGTGAATTTGCATTATTATTTCATTATGAGAAGGAAAGAAAGAGGATTAGATCTCTTGCAGTGTTGGCAGTGCCTAAATCAACCCAAACACATGATTAAGGCTGGCAGTTATGACTTTAACTGTCAAAGAAAACTAATTGTAAACTGGGAGCTGTGGATAATTATGATCTTTTTTATTATACACTGTTTCCCTCCTATTTATCACAGGATAAACTACAGACAATACTATTGTTTGCATTTAGCTCTCGGTTACTAGGAGCCTATTTATGCAAATGAAAATGTATCTAGATTCTCAAATTGATGGGTCTATTTTAGCTTAGTTTCAATCATGCTTTAAAAACCCTGAAAAAATGTGACACAGAGCAATATTCATGGCAGTATATTTTGTATTGTCCCACTCATAAGTATCCTTCATTTTTAGTGTCTGCCTGGTTAATTTGTTTCTCATGAATGCTACTGAATAAGTAAGCTACTTAAACTACCTTCTCACAGGGGATATTTTCCTTTCTCTTTTATCATCACTCATATGTTGCTTGTATGACGTTATCTCACAAAGCTGCGTAAACCATATTTTAATGAGCTGCTTGAACCTTTTTAGCGAAAGGAGTCCCTAAAACTCAGGAATAAAAGTTGTGATAATAACAGGTTTACCATGATTTTTTTTCCAAAAACAACTACAGGAGTCATTGCAATAGTGTTTTTGTGGTGGTTTTTGTGGTGTGTTTTTTTTTGTTGTTGTTGTTGTTGTTTGTTTGTTTTTTTTTTTTTTTTCTTCACACAGTTTTAAATTTTTTTTAACCCCCTCCTGAAATGGTTTCGAGATAGAAAAGATCTGACATATCCAGACCAGGAAATTCTGACTATCGAAGGTTATGCAAGATGAAATTTTTCACTTTTGTGTGATTAATGATAACTAAAGCCCAGGACATAGTGACTGGGGCATCTGACCTTTCAAAAGAGAAATTAATTAAAAAAGGGGACATGAATAAGAAATCAAAACCTATGAAAAAAGTATATAGGAAATAAATTTATGATATTTGACAGTAAAGGAGTTATGATTGACTAAAAGGTATCTACAAGGCAGAAAAGATGGTTTTTCATAGTAATGTATAACTTAGTCATTGACCTAGAACACTGTTGTGACCAAATAGAATTGGTTTATGTAATAAATGAACAAGCCCAATTCCATAAATCAAAATTTTAGAATTTTATTTCGAGACTTAAATTCAGTCTCTAACAGCCACAATTAAAAGGAACAGCATCGAACCCTGGGGTTTTGGCGCTGGGTGAACACAAAAACAGACTCTATCGCTCCGTATCCACTCTGTTCACAAAGTGTGCCCAGAGCCGCTGATTTTTATACAGTCTTTCACTGAGAGTGGACGGCGACCGTAGTGCTCTTGCTTTCTGGTAGCTTTATTAGGTATTCGTGTTCAGGTCCCCGGTCGGTTGAATAGGTTCTTGGAGTAGAACAATGCCTTGATTGCCAGGTCCGGAGAAGGTTTGGAAATGTTAAATCGGGCCGGAACAGATAAGATATCAATCTTCTCTTAATCACTCAATCATTAGCATGCTCATCTCTGGGGGAGACATGGCCAATCTCCCCATTTTTCCCATTCTTGTAGTTTTGTTGGTTGTCCTGAGGCTTTTCTCAGCAGGGACTCTCTTTGTCTTTCAATTCTTTTCTCCTCTTCTTACAGTTTAGCTTTTTCTTTTTTTTTTTTTTTTTTTTTTTTTTTAATTCAAAACACACTTTAGGTTCTACAGAGCTTAAATCCGACCTAATGCAGATTAACTTTATAGTACATATCACTATATTTAACGTGAATTAATTACATATCACAATACCCAACACAAATTAACTTTAGGTTACATATCACAGTTTACAAAAGAGTTAACTGCATTAGTGACCTTTAAAGTGGTGGTCCTGGCTGTAATCCTTAGGCCAACGTCTATAGCTGATGGAATTAGAAGAGCTGTTCTCATTGTTTAGTATATTCTCTCCTTAAATACCTGTTGGATACTGTGAGAAACAAGAGACCAGGAAATGGATTTTAGATGTGATAGTTTAAGATAACATTTTAAGTTCCCAGAGAAAGGAAAATAGTAACAAGGACTTAGTATGACGGATAATCCATCAGAAGCAATTGTTGGAGATGGAGTAATTATGAAATCCTTCTGAGCTTTATAAGAAAATGAAATAACAAGCAATTGATGGCAGTAGACAAAACAGATGTGTAAATATAAAAATACTGTTAAGATATAGACAACTTTTAAATTCTGAAGTACTATGCATTGTGACTCAGGTCCCAACTTAAACAGTACTGACCATTTAAAGTTTTTCATTCAGTTACCTTTGGGGAATCTCAGTCTTAAACAATGTTTTTCTGGTTTTGAATTTTCTGATGGAATAGTTGAAAGAACAGTTAATGTAGGCTATAATACCAACAATCAGAGCTTTGTATTTCTAGTCAGATGGGTTGGTGACTGAATTTATTTAGATGTCAAACCAGTTGTGAGTCTTTGTTGAAGGCTGATTTCCTTTTTTTTTTTTTTTTTTTTTTTTTTTTTTTTTTTCCCCTTAGGGAATTTACTTAAATTTGTTGCTATGAGGTAATAATGATCGGTATGTAAGAAAGACAAAAGATGTAGCTAAGGGGGAGGAGTGCAGCTGGCTAGTCTCTTACCTGAGGGCTTCTCTCTTGGGAAGGGCAGAGATACCCTGAGATTTTGGGCAGGGGGGAAGGGGCTGGGTGCAGCTCGTAGCTCTCCCTTGCTCTTGGCATTGAAGGAGGGACAGCCTGTCTGCACCTAACTGAGGGTGAGCCTTTGGTCATAAGAGCAGCCATTGCACTGGGCCCCTGTTAACACTCGATCTTACAGGAAAGGACTCTCGCCATCTCTTTGGGTGTGTCAGAGGAAACCCAGAAACCCGAGCTCTCCCCCTTCCAGGCTGTGTGTGGCAGTGACTACAGAGACGCCTGGCTGCCAGTGCCCAGCACCGCTTCTTTGTGCCGCTGCCTCGGGCTTTGTCGCTGCACTCCAGCCCAGCGCCCTGTGTCCACCCGATGCCCACAGCTCCTGCTGAGGCTGTGGAGTTTTCTGTTACCTTTCGTTTGCCACCGCAGGGGGCGTGCCTGCCACTGCCGTCCCAGCCGCCGCTCGCGGTTCCGGCTGCAGCCCATTCCACCATCCAGCCCATCCACCAGTTCCACGGGAGGGAGACGCGGCTGAGATCGCGCCACAGCGCCCCCTGCAGCGGGGGGGGGATCACCGCACCCGCCCTGCCCGGCCGGGAGCCACCAGCGCCCCTGCCAGCTGTGACCGGAACTGCGCCAAGGGGAAAGCGCTTAGAGAGCGGGAAGAGATTGTTCATTGGGTTTTCTGGGGGATTTTTTGGTTTGTTGTTGCTGCCATTGTTGTTGTTTGTTTGCCTTGTTAGCCATATACATATTAGTAAAGAACTGCAATTCCTTTTCCCATATCTTTGCCTGAAAGCACCTGCCTTAATTTCAAAGCTACAATAATTTGGAGGGAAAGGGTCATATTTTCCATTTCAATGGAGATTTCTGCCTTCCTTGGCAGATAATTTTCTTTCTAACCAAGACAGTCTTCCAAGGCGAGCTTTTTTAGATATTTAAATGGGTATGATACCCAGACTAGTTAAACTAATCCAATTTAATTCAGGTAAAATTTTTCCTAGAATAACTTATGCTGTAGAAAAAAAAAAAAAAAAGATTTCTTGGGGAGTCTGCAATTGAGAAGGTCTTAAATGTTATAGCCATTTAACAGGCATCTCTCACTAGGAGCCTGTGGTGGAGAAATCTCATAACTCTGCAAATTTCAGGAATACTGGAGAAACAATAATCTTGTTCATAATGTTATGCTTCTAAATATAATAAAGATGGAGTAATAAAGGAGTAATATTTGCAAAACATGGTGGAAGTAAAACACTTCTTGGTGAGAACTGGACATGAACCAGTCATGGGCACTCCCAGTGCGGAAAGCTGTGTGTTCTGGACTGCATGCAAAGCCCCATAGGCAGCAGGGGAAGGAGGGGATTCTGCCCCTCTGCCTTGATCTGGTGAGACCCCACCTGCAGGCTGCCTTCAGCCTTGGGATCCCAGCACAGGAATGACATGGAGCTGTGGGGGAGAGTCCAGAGGAGTGACACCAAAGTGATCAGAGGGATGGAGCACCTCTGCTATGGGGAAAGGTTGAGATAATAAGGATTGCTCAGCCTGGAGAAGGCAAGGCTTTGGTTTGACCTAATTCTAGCCCTTCAGTACCTGAAGGGGTCTCACAAGAAAGCAGGACAGGGAGTTTTTAAAGAGCATGTAGTGACAGGACAAGGGGGAATGGCTTCAAAATGAAATGGATTAGGTTTACATTAGATAATATGAAAAAAAATTCTTTACTATGAGAGTGCTGAGTTAGTGGAGCACGTTTCTCGGAGAAGTTACGGATGTCCCGTCCCTGGAAATATTCAAGGCCAGGCTGCATGGGGCTCTGAGCAAGCTGGTATGGTGGAAGGTGTCCCTGACTGGGGGAGGTTCTTTTGAGAGACCCAGATGACCGTTGATGGCAAAAGGCACAGAGCCTGCCCTCTGTCCAGGGGGATATCATGGCTTTGTTCTGCGGTCCTGCCCCCACTGGCCGGAGGTCTTACTTAGCTCCTTCCCCTTACCCACCGGTGCCAGAGAGCCCAAGCCCAGCTGTCCCAGGGCTTTTTCCCAGGAGGGACAGGCCCAGAGGCAGGGACAAGCCACTACCCAATCAGGGATAAGGTGGGAATATTCCAGTGTGGGGGATGGGCACTGCTGAGCAGGGACAAACCATGTGGTACCATTTCCAAGGGAATACAATAGAAAACATTACAAACCCCAATGTAAAAATGGAACACAATATAAACCAAAATAATGTGCTACAACACCTGACCATGGCAGGGAGGTGGATGTCTGTGTTCCTTAAAGTTTCTTCCAATCCAAGCCATCTTATAGTTCTATGAAACCAGCCAAAATGAGAAATTCAGACTTATTAAGTGTCCTGGTTTAGGGACAAATTTGGGAGAAAACCCCTGAATAGGATCCCTCTGGGAAGCAAACCCAAGTGTCCCCTCCCTCTAACTGGTCCAGTAAAAAACTTCTTTGGAGAAGAGTGGAAAAACTATTTTATTTAACAAACAAAGTGCATACAAGTATAAAGAATGAATAATATGAAACAATAAAACCTCTTGTTCTGGAGTGAGATGGCAAATTAAGAAAGTTCTTGCCGTGGGTGTAGCTCAGCTCTCTCTCAGTGTCTCATCAGTCCCAGTCCCTCCGGCACTGCTGGAAATTGCTGAGGTCCAGGCCCCGGTGGGCTGCAGGTGCAGCCCCCAGTGCTTCCCTGGGTTTTCTGTCCAGAGCAGGTTTAAACAGTTCCAAGAAAAAAAGGAAAAAAAAACCCCACAACAGCTCAGGGAACTTCTCTGCCCTAGCTAGCTGAAACTTAACTAAAAGCAAAAAAATCTCTGTCCTGCAGTCTCTCCAAGCCTCCGCCGAACATCCCATCCAGAGAAGAATGTGGAGGAGCCAGGCAGTTTTCTCAAAACAAACTCCGTGCTTCTCCTTGCTCTTAGAACCAGTCTTAAAGACACAAAACTCAATATACAGCACAAACAGAACAGACAATTAGAGATACAAGCATCATAAAGTTACCCTAAGACAAACTAATCAGAAAGTAAAAACTTTAGTCTCATAGATCAAGAAAAGCAAGAACAAGTGACACATGCTAAAAAAGCTCCACCGTACAACCAATTGCCGGCAGAAGAAAAATGCTATGCTCTTTTCACTAACTGTTCCTGCCAGATCATTAAAATAAAACAAAAGTAGAAAGCAGCTATATAGAGTCCCACACAACAAATTGCACAAGCCACTGAAAGAAAAAGTGAGTCAGCAGATATGGTTTCTAAAGAAAAGTGAACTTTGGCGTTATGTTCCCCACCCCACCTCACATTTTCCTCTCCTCTCCTCTCCTCTCCTCTCCTCTCCTCTCCTCTCCTCTCCTCTCCTCTCCTCTCCTCTCCTCTCCTCTCCTCTCCTCTCCTCTCCTCTCCTCTCCTCTCCTCTCCTCTCCTCTCCTCTCCTCTCCTCTC
>NC_053488.1:49103991-49141787 GCF_015227805.2 Hirundo rustica
CCTTCCCACACCTTCCCTTCCCACACCTTCCCACACCTTCCCACACCTTCCCTTCCCACACCTTCCCTTCCCACACCTTCCCTTCTTTCCTTGGAACCCCTGCATTTTATCAAGCTGTCTGAGGCTGCGAGAGCAATCTAGAAGCTTGTAATGAATGAAGCTGTTAGTTAAAAAAAATTATTGGTCATACTGCTTTAAGTAATGTTAAGGAAATGGAGCTTGGTCTCCTTTTCCATAAAACTTCCTGTATAAAGTGTAGGTTTTAATTCACAGCTATTTTGTTTTGCCATCTATGACAGCCCCAAACTGCCCACTATTTGAATGCAAAACTGGTATAGTAGTCCTCATTGAACTCTGGTGATTTTAGCAAACTAGGCTGAAATACCAGAAAAGAAAGTCAGAAACAGGAAAAAAATTAATATTTCTATAGAAAGATAAAGTGAAATCTTTGTGATGAATCTCCACAAGCAGCCTGACATCTGAGTCCAGGAAAAAAAGTCACTACTGAGCTTAGCCTGCTCTGTTCTATGGCTCAGCCTTCATAGCCACAGAGGGTCACAGCAGCCTTGAGCTGGCCTTGCATTGCCCATGAGAGATTTTAACTGTGACCCTGAATCTTTTTGTACTGGATAGTGACTGTGCTGAATTTTTATTTGCCAGAATACCTGATGTGGTATTCACACAATATATTCAGATATGAGGCCTGCCAAGCTCCCTCATGATCAGAGATCTTCATCTGAGGCTCAGAGCCATCTAGAACTCTCTAAACATTGAAAATAGATTTTAAAAAAAAGGCTAGACTGAAGCATGATAACGTGGCAGTAACTACCAGGGACAGTTGCATTCAATTCCTAACTTAAGATTCCTGTTCAGTGCCTGATTTGAATGAATTTTCTTTGAAGAAAGTATTTAAAATACATTGAAAAATTACTTTGGCTTATATGTTTCTATATTATATTTCAAATGCAAGTATTTATCTGAGATCAGTCTTGATTTTTCTAGCTTGTTTGCTTTAACTTCTCTTTTTGTTGCTGAGAGAGGGTCTGAGTGTGTGGGTATAGAAACCACTGACTGGCTCTGGCTGTGGTTCTTGTCATACAAGAAAAGTGAATGCAGAAAATTGACAATGTATCTGCATTTTCAAAGTAACCACTCTCCCTTTACCTGCAGTAATTTAGGATTATCCACCTGACATGTTTCTGTCTTCCCTGCTTGACCAAGTTTACCAAGTAGGGGAGTGGAGGAACACCTTATATCCTCTTCTCCACGACATGGACATTAACCTGGATTTAATGCAAAATGAGTGAATACTCCAACCACCTCAGCCCTCTATTTAGCTTACACAAAATGCAATGGAAGAAAAAAATACATACTGTTATTTGTTTTCACATTGGAAACAAGAAGAATGTGTTTCTTAGTAGAAAATGAAACTAAAACGGAATATCAAAAACCTTTAAATGCGCTTAAAACGGAACAGCTTTCTTGCCAGCTAGCACTATCCACAGCCAGTACATGCAGACATAAGAACAATGGGCAGGGGTGTTTGGTTGTTTTTTTTTTTTTTTTTTTGTAAGTGAAGGAAAGAGCATTAAGAGACAAAAGCAAACAAATCAAAGTCAGGGACAGTTACCTGAAAAGGGAACGAAATGGATCCTCTCTGAATAAATGTTCATCAGTTGACTCTTCTTTGAGAGAAATACACCAAGGTGGAAAGACATTTATTATTAAAAGGAGGTATTCTTCTGGGTCTGCTCTCTTTGATAGCAACCATTGCTCCAGGTGGAAATAATTAAGTAAACAAAAACTTCCAACTGATTAGGAAGGATTGGAAAAAGCAGCCAGGAAGGGCACTTTGATAACTTAAGGACTTTGCAATAGTATTCCTGCATATGCTGTGCTTCGATATTTATTTTTATTCTCATTTTATTACTCTCCTTTCTGCCCATGGACGGGTATATTTTTCTATAATTACCACAAGCAAATCTTTCTTTGGCAACACATACAGTGATTAATTGCATTTTCTTTATTGCAGAAGTGGGTGGCTTTTGCATACCCTCTTTTTATATATGGCCTTTAATTTTCTGTGTTACAGGCAGTACTAAATAGTTTGCTAGTAGTAAAAAAGATAAAAATTAGCTACATATGTTACTGATCTGGAACTTTCAGGCTGCCCGTGATCTTTTAGAGGCTGCATTACCTTTCCTTTACAGTTTGCATAACTACGAAAAAGAGTGGAAGGAATACCAACTCCCTATGATAGAAAATTGTCTTTATAGTGTGCAAGTTAGAAATAAATTCTTGCTTCACTGTCCTAAAACTTGATACTGTAGTAACTTAAACACTGGATGAGTCACCTTGCTCATTAAAGATGGAAACATCAATGAAAATGGTAATAACAGGAATTGCAGTCTTCCAGGGGAGTACAGAAAGAGAGAAACTGCCAGACTGCTGGGAATTGGGGCAGATTTGGCTATGAAATTTCTGGTATGACTGTAAGCCATACCATTCTATTTGAAACAGGAAAGAAATATTCAAGATTACTAAATTTAGGCTTTGAAAAGTATAAGTACTAAGTAATTGCTCTGTGTATGGTAAGAAACCACAAAATTCAGTGTGACCTATGTGTTTCATGTATGTCAAGTTTGCCGAGAGTACACTTAGAAATCCCTTGCATAAGTTATGAGGGTTTAGGCATTTTCTCCACAGTCTCTGGAGCTGTACTTGGCTAAGGCTTGTCCACGTAAGATACTTCTTTTCTTCCTCCACCATCAGCTCCTAAAAAATTTTGTGCATCTTCTAGAAAAATGAACTGTGGTGCAGAGTATTGCAAGAGCAGCTGAAAATCCCAGTGACCACAAAGAAAAGGAACACTTCTTTATATTACTTATTTTTCTTAAAGATCAGAAAGATTGTAAAATACTATTTGAAACTGTAGATAACAAGGCAGTGATTAACAGGAAAACTGAATGACAAGAACCTTTAGAAAGACTGTACTTACACATATGAGAATATTTCTCAGCTTCCTTTGTTCCTTTGTTAGCTTTGAAATATGAGCTCTGGTGAGTTGTTACATCTTCATTGTATCTATTGCTAAAGTTGACTTCCAGTCACCTGCTCCACCTGTGGCTGACCAGGTCCACCTGAAGATGTCTGTAGAGGTCTTTCTGTGCTCTCAGTTCCAGATTCCCTCTACTCTTTTTATGTGGTCAGACGATGGGACAATCCCCAGAAATGCGGTTATATTCCTTCCACCCCCCCCACCCCCTACATCTGAAATCATGTTGATTATTCCTTCAAGCAACTTTTCTGTGGATTTTCTAGAGTCTGAGACACTAACAAAATTTAAACAAACAAACAAACAAACAAACAAACAACAACAACCACAAAACACAAAAAACAACAAACCAAAAAAACCCAACTAGAAGACACACAGGTAAAACTTTATATTGTGAGAGATATGAAATAGAGTGTCTTAAGGATGAATCCAGTGCTACATTTTATGGCATTGTGTAAGAACTGAAGATGATATAACAGTTGGTGAATTCAAGTACATAGTATTTGGATTATATTTGCTCTTTATGTCTCTCTGCATACACAACCATTTAAAGAGGAATTTTCTGGGGTATTCTGACACCATGCCTTTTCCCATATGAGTCAGTAGCAAACAGAAACAACTCCAAGTTAATATTCCTTTAAAGAAGAACAGAATTTGTAAGATTTGTCCTCATTTAAATACGATTTAAATATAAAGATCAATATCCTAGCTGTGAGACTGTGCCATCTGAGGATTGGGTCCAAAGACTACAGTCACGTAATTAGCAATACTTGAGGCTACCATCTGGAAATTGAAGCTGTTTCAGAGTAAGGATATCCACTTTTCAGTGCAGTTTCATGTTAATTGTAATCAATCAGTGTGTGTGTGCTGCACTAGATGCTTGTTATTTTCTAGCTGGAGATTGTTTTTAACCTATAAAACTCTAGTGCTAAGTTGCCTGCTGTTGGGCAATATTTCTAGAATTAACCTGAGGGTCCCATTCCTAAGAGATTTGGTACTTGGTACCTCTGAGAGGTGTAAAAAGCCTATCTTAATTTTACCAGCATGTAAGAAGAAGGCAAAATTAAAGATTTAGAATGAACAGATGTAGTGATCTGAGGCCTATCATGAGGCCAGGTAAATGTTAATTGTGTGTTTTACTTCTGATAGTGTTCTGGATATTCCTCACAAAGGTACTAGGAAAATACATGGTCCCTTCAAAGAAATTTAGACATATGCATAAATTATTTCCAAGTAGATGTTTTCCCTTGAAAACTAGGAAAATGATAAAAACCTATGCAGGTGTGATTTTTAGCTCTTTAACTTGAAATTCCCAAGTTACCTGATGAAAGTTTTTCAGAGAAAGCTCACTAACTGCGTAAAAATCTCCATTATGTGGGGAAACTGCAAAACTGAACCACTCACTCCACAGATTAACTGAAGGACTAAAAGTAGGGTTTTTTATCAAAAAGAACAGAGTAGATCTGATTCTAATATCACTTACATGCAGATAAACAAGGAGTAATATCTCTGAAGCCAAGGGAGTAGTGCCAATTTAGAAAACATATGAAGAATTGTCAGAGTAGTGCCTAGTATCATGCTGTATATACTATGCAGATGTATTTGCATATGCAAAGTATTTTTCTGCAGCATCCAACACTGGCTTTTTTGACCTGCCCTGCATAAGTAGTCTGTCTATTTAAATCAGCGATAACTAGACACACAACTCCATATTTATTATTGCACTCAGCATAGATGACAAAGGTGACAAAGTAAGTGCATTAGGAAACAATGCCTTTTGCAAAATTCTGTTTTATTTTTATTCATAAATTGAATCACTATAATCCTTAAACTTCAGGGCCATATTGTCCCTGAGATTTGGGAAATGAGATGGGAAATTAATATTTCATTTTAGATGGCTCCAAATTTTTCAGTGAGATGTAATGTAACAATAAAAAGGAAAAGTAGTTGACTGGTATGTACAGATGTTTGCCCTTTTGAAATACAGCTGAAGTGTGTGATGCCTGAGCAGTGTCAGGGTAGTGGAGCTGTTATTAATCGTGGTATGCATTCTACTGAGAAGCAGTTCAATTTTCACTGTGCAGAGCTCGAAAGCTGTCCCTGCCCTCATAGTGAGTCTACACTCATTGCTTTAAAAGGGTCTAAATTAGGTAGCTTTGAAGGCAGGGATTTCAATGACTGTTCTTCTGCATTGTATAGAGTTCCAGTTAATATGAAAAAGTATGACAGTATGGTGCATAAATTATATCAAGATCCTGTTTTCTCTTTTGTTCACTACCTCTGAGGTAGTGTTTGCATAATAATGATTTGTAACTGTATAATGTTTTTCCAAGGAGGTTTTGAAGTGGGTGCTTATTACAGTAAGTGATCCACTGTATAGTGACTGCAATAGAACCCATTCATGCTGCAATGGATGATGTTCTACATTAAAGGACATTTTGGTTTAAGATATGTATATGCTCATGTTTGTTCAGTTAATCAGCACTGCATTGAATTCCCCTTTTTTAATTTTGTTTTTGTTTGTTTGTTTTGTCTGGTTTGGGGATTTTTGTTTGTTTGTTTGTACAGTGAGTGGAGGGAAAGGTGTGCAAAGCTTTCTTTTATGTCCTTAGGATACAAGTCACAATATTTAAGCTCAGTAAAGTTCAGCATTACACAAGTGACATATTTGAATGAAAGTGAGGCTCTTAGAAGATAATATTCTGATCTTTATGTGACAGAATATAGTGTAAGGTCTTTTATAAGACTGCTGTCCCTATCAGCTCAGGCCCTTCCAGCTCCTTTGTGCTGCGTGTAAGGCATGTAATGATTACTGTATTAACATAAATAGTGATCTTTTCGGTCTGTCTTCTGGATCTGTTGCTGAGCATTTGTTACAGGCAACCTTCTGTGATGACCCACTGAAGACATGAGTTCCTAACTTCAGCTAGTGAGTCCTGGTTTTTCATTCTGATCAGCACTGGCTTGTTCCAAGACTGAACTTCTGTGTGATTTCCTAAGAGGGTGTCTATTTAAACAGCTTGCCTGCCTATCTTTCACCTTTTGTTCTTTGTATTTGAAGACCCCCATCTGTTCCTGTTAAGACACTACTCCATTTTTGTTCAGTCTTGTGAATGAAGTAGTGAATGAAGTAGGAAGAACAATCTCTGAATTCACCCTGAATTAAACCCCTGAAGTATCAGAATAGCTTTGGGGGCTGTTTTTCGTATGCATATGTATGTGAGTATTTTTGTAGTAGGATGACTCTTGGGGAGAGATGACTCATCTAAAGATGTGGTCAACAACTTCCTCAAAGAGTGGCAGTGGCTGAAAGAGATAGTAATTCCTCACTCTAGTAACCAGTGATAGGTAGGTGCGTCAGGGGGAGTACAGACTGGATGTTAGGAAGAGGTTCCTTACTGGGAGGTTGGGTGGCAGGCTCCCCACAGCACCAAGCCTATCAGCGTTCAAACAGCATCTGGTCAATTCTTCTGGTCATATTTGTGTTCCTGGTTTACTTTTAAGTAGTTCTGTGAGAGGCAGGGAGACTATCTTTACAAGTGTCTTTCATCTTGAGAAATTCTGTGATCATGTGATTCTACGTGGGAAAACCCCCCATATCTAAAGGTATGTATTTTATAAATACCTAATATCCAATATTAAATGGATGTTATATATATAGTTACTAATTTATGCTAAGCTACTAATATATCTGTAATATTTATACTTATGTAATCCAATGGTTAATTGTCATCCAAGTTATTGCAGCAGGGAGGCAGGAAAGAAATTAGGAGTACTGAAAATACACTGCAAAAACTGTGCTTAAAAAGCTGTCATATAGATTGCAGTTTCTGAAATACTAGATATATGCAAACTCACATTGCTGACCCTTCTGATCATGTGGATAAAGATATTGTGGTCCTGTTTTCATCTTTATCACTGCTGTGCAGGAATGTATATTAAGTGGCTAGCAAAGATTTATTAAAAACCCAGCTCCACTTCTGTGATGACAGACCAGGTATTTGCTTTTAAGGTGCAGAGATAAAAACTATGGTTTTGATCGTTTGACTTTATTTTAGCAGTGTGTTGACATCCCATTATGAGCATTTGCTTCCCTTTCTTCTAAATAGAACTATTGATTAACTACCTGTGTGTGCTTTCAGTAGAAAATTACAACGACTAAAGCTGTAAATAACTGCTGTAGAATGCAAAAAAAAATGTAATTTTGTTGCGAAATCCATTTGAGTAATCTCTTAATTCACTCCTACCACTGTTTCCAGAGGTTGAAAACTCTGTTGTTATTATGATAAATTAAACTTCATTTCAGTGCATTCAAATTCAGTGAGCCTTATCTATGTTTTTGTGTGATGAAGGAACTTCAGACATCCTGTCTACACTTGTTTCTTGCCCATTAAGTCTGTATTAATGAAGGAGACTTTTAAAAATTATTGGCATATAACATCAGATGCGATGTCAAAATCAGCCAAACTAGATGATAATCAATTTTGAATAATTGATGGTGTGTCTCAAATAAAGCCAGAATGCACTACAAAAGAGTAATTTTTTAAAACACTATCTTGGTTTGGAAGACAGATATCTGCTAGGGAGAGGTGGTGCCTCTCTAGGAATGGGGAATTCCAATTCCCTCCCTCCAAGTTATTATAATTTAGAAAATTAAAGGGGCTTTTCAGGCCCCTTTATGAGGGGTAAAGGTATGGGGAAAGGAATAACAGTTCTTTACTACTAAGTATAACAAGGCAAACAAACAACTACTATAGCATTAATAATAAACAGGACCAGGAACCTTGAGGGGCTTTGTTTTGACTTATTTAAGAAATGTGGGTATTGATCTAGTCTTGATACCCAACTGTGATGGACAAAAGCCCT
This sequence comes from Hirundo rustica, assembly GCF_015227805.2. Lineage (NCBI taxonomy): Eukaryota > Metazoa > Chordata > Aves > Passeriformes > Hirundinidae > Hirundo > Hirundo rustica. The sequence goes on from NC_053488.1 coordinate 49,111,913, forward strand.
CTAACAGTTTAAAGTTAGAAAGTGTATGTTTATTACGGCCGGGCAGCACGGCAGGATATTTCCCTAATTCGCACTGCAAAATTCACAGGTAATTACAAAGCCTTTTATTTACAAAAGTGTTGAATACCCAAAATACAAATACATATTCATACTCCCACCCTCACTATTCACCTCCCATTCCTCACTTTGTATGCTAATTGACAAAAAGGCTATTAAGCATGCGTAGTTTTTTTCTTAAAATGAGTCGGGGGTCTATTCTGGGGAGGGGTCACCCAAAATGAGGAAGTAAGATGAGTCTTCCTCGTCCTGACCTTTCTACCTTTTCAATGCATTCGTGACAAATGAATCCTTGGTAGAACTTATAGTTTCCTGTGTTCAGTGGGTCCTTTAAGCAGGAAATCTGCAGCTATCTTATGTCCTATTTACCACATTTTGTTTTTTGTTACAAGCACAGCTACATAAACATAAAACTGACAAGAAATGAGTTACTAAATCCAGGATAGCTTATCTAAGATCCGGCTTCTGTTAACTACGAACAAAGATTACCTATCTACTTCAGCTAATTCAGCAACTTATTATCTTAACTTTCCTAAAATCCTTAATTCTTCAAATGTAATGTCTCATTCCCCACTTCTTCTTTGAAATGAGTAAATTCCTTTACTCAGTATATAGAGTCTTCCTCATCTATCTACGCCGTAAAACTAATGTCTCTCAAGACCAAGCCATATGCCTTTGACAGTGATGTTAAAGCTGCCACTTGTCGCAGCATCTTCTAATTCTAAACAAGTATTACAACAGATAACACTAAACTTATGCTGACTAAAATAAGCAACACAACTATAGGGTGAATTAAGGCATTCAGTATACCAGTTGCTGTTGGTGACCACCTAAAAGGCACATCCTACTAATGAGACAAATGTTCCTCAAGCCTTTTAAAAACCCTTTGGATGGTTTCTGTGTTATGGTGTATCATAATTAATGTATTTTTCCCTCCATCTCTAATTTCTTTTAAGATTTCTCTCAATTTGTGATGTTTCAACAATTGAGCAACTAAAGTCAAATTCATTCTTCTGGGCACAGGCAGTATTTTCTGCACAGTGGTTAGGTTGGCCTTTATATATTGATGTGATATTACAAGTGCCCGATAGGAAAAAACACATCCCTTAATTCTAACAAAATTGCAAACACACAAATTGAATTGAGTCTTATTCACAATTTGGCTGTCTGTCTTGACGATGGGGCAGGCTGTCCTAAGACAGACACTACCTTGTCCTATACACACAAGTGAAGTTTGCCTGGATGCATTTACTACAATAGTTACAACTTTCAGCATAATGTCCATAATAACTATTAGTCCATTTATTTGTTGCTCTGAGTGAGCTTCAGCTTCAGTTCATTATTGCCTGGTGTGACCTTCCAAATTCCCTCTGGGGCTTTCTTCACTCAGGAGTGAAAGATCCAGGCCTTCTGTTCTTCGATCTTGATTGCAGTGAAGGTAGTGAGGAGCACTTGGAATGGTCCTTCTCATTGTGGTTCTAAGTTTTTTTCTGCAAAAGACTTAACATACACATAATCCCCAAGTTGTACATCATGTACTGGCCTATCTAGTTCTCTGTTTTGAGTCCCAGCCACATATTTCTCAATTTCTCTAAGCTGTTTATTTAGGGCCACCATATATCCATGTAGGGTTTCTTCCCCTACTTGAATGGATGCTGTTCCCTCTTGAACTGCATATGGCCTTCCATACAATATTTCAAAAGGGCTTAGTTTCTCTTTTGCTCTTGGTTTTGTCCGAATTTGCAACAAGGCCAATGGGAGAGCCTGGGGCCAGGGCAAATTTGCTTCTTGCCCCAATCTCACAATTTGTTGTTTAATCAAATGGTTCATCTTTTCCACCTGGCCACTAGATTGAGGGTGGTATGGGGTGTGCAATTCCCAGTATATTCCGAGGTGGTGACTTATTTGCTGCACAATTTTTGAAATAAAGTGTGGTTCCCTATCTGAGGATATGGTGGCTGGAACTCCAAATCATGGTATTATTACTTGCAACAGCGCTTTGGTCACCTCTCGGGCCTTAGCTGTCCTGGCAGGAAAGGCTTCTGGCCATCCTGAAAAGGTATCAGTTAACACCAATAGGTAACGATACCCTCCCTTCCTGGGCAGTTCTGTAAAATCAATTTGATGTTGCCCAGGTCCACAACCTTTCCCAATTTGTCCCACTTTAGGCTTTGGGGTATTTTTAGGGTTAGTTCAGAGGCAAAGTCTACACCGACGAGTGACTTGTATCACTGTGCCCTGCAATTTCCTGGCCATGATTCTTTCTTTCAAATGGTTATACAGGGCATCTATCCCCCAGTGTGTTTTCTCATGTTCCCTCTGTACTAATGACCACAACAAATAGGAGGGTACTACAAGTTTCCCTTCTTCTGTTACAGCCCATCCCTCCTGGTTATAACTTGCCTTTTTTACATTGATAAGTTTCTTATCTTTCTTATTGTACATTGGCTTACCTTCAATAGAAACTTTTCCATCTGGAATTAATGCTGCCTCAACAGCCTTATCAGGTACCTCACCTTTTGCTGCTTCTTTTGCCTCTCTGTCCACCAGCATATTCCCTTCTTCCAATTCAGAGCTCGCTTTTTGGTGTGCCTTTATGTGCATTATGGCTACTCTCTCAGGTAGCTGTATGGCATCTAACAGCCTCGGTACCCCTTGTGCATGTTTAATACTCTTGCCTTGTGAATTCAGCAGTCCTCTTTCCTTCCAGATGGCTCCGTGAGCATGAACCACTCCAAATGCATACCTTGAGTCCGTGTAGATATTGATCTCTTTTCCTTTTGCCAGCTCTAGGGCTCGGATTAAGGCAATTATTTCAGCCTTCTGCGCAGATGTATTAGATGGTAATGGTCCAGACTCTATTACCTCTTTGCTTGTGGTAACTGCATACCCAGCATGCCTTCTTCCACTGATGACATAGCTGCTTCCATCAGTAAACCGGGTCTCAGCATCCTCAAACAGGGTGTCCTTCAGATCTGGGCGGCTTGAGTAGGTGGCTCCAATGGTCTCCAGGCAGTCATGGATCACTGGTTCTCCCATACTCCCGCTGAGGAAGGAAGCTGGGTTAGTTACCACAAAGTTAGTTACCACAATTTCAACATCATCTTGTTCTACCAGTATGGCTTGGTACTTCAGAAACCTCTGTGGGGAGAGCCAATGTCCCCCTTTTGCCTCAAGGACTGCAGACATTGTGTGAGATACTAGCACAGTCATCTTCTGGCCTAGGGTGAATTTGTGTGCTTCTTGGATGTTTATTGCTACAGCTGCAACTGCTCTGAGGCACCCTGGCCATCCTTTAGCTGCTGTGTCCAGTTGTTTGGAAAGATAGGCCACTGCCCCCCGGTACGGGCCTAAGTTCTGTGCTAATATTCCTAAGGCAATCCCCTGCTTCTCATGAGAAAACAGGAAAAATGGTTTACTCACATCTGGAAGTCCTAGGGCTGGAGCTGACATGAGGGCTTTTAGGTGATTGAAGGCTCATGTTGCTTCTTTTGTCCACTGAAGATCTCTGCTACCTTCCGTGATCAAGGCATACAGAGGTTTAACAAGCAACCCATAGTTATAAATCCACAGTCTGCACCACTCTGTCATGCCTAAAAAGGTTCTTAGTTCTTTCACTGTCTGAGGTTTTGGGGTCTGGCATATTGCTTCCTTGCGATCCTGCCCCAGAGTCCTTTGTCCAGCACTCATTTCGTAACCCAGGTAAATAATTGTTTGCCTCACCATCTAGGCTTTCTTCTGGGATACTCGATACCCTTGCAGGCCTAGAAAATTTAGGAGGCTTACCACCCAGTCCATACATGTCTCCTGGGTCCGGGTGGCTATTAAGAGATCATCCACATGCTGGAGTAACTGTAGTTCTCCTGGTGGAGGTTCCCAGGACTCTAAGTCCTTGGCAAGCTGCTCCCCAAATATAGTGGGGGAGTTCTTGTACCCCTGAGGTAACACACACCATGTGAGCTGAGTTTTTCTTCCAGTTTTAGGGCTTTCCCACTCAAATGCAAAAATTTTCTGGCTGGCTTCATGGAGAGGGAGGAAAATAAAGCATCCTTTAGATCTAGAGCAGTAAACCAAGTTAGTTCAGGTGTTAAATGGGTTAACAAGGTATAGGAATTGGCAACCACTGGATACAAGTCTTCAGTTATCTTGTTAATAGCCCTTAAATCTTGTACTAATCTGTATGACCCATCAGGTTTCTTTACTGGCAGAATAGGAGTATTAAAATCAGATTGACACTCTCTCAGTAGTCCTAGTTGCAGAAAGTTCTCAATAATGGGGCTAACCCCTTCTGTATCTTCCTTCTTTAGGGGGTATTGTTTAACCCTTACTGGCTGTCCTCCTTTAAGCCTGACTTGCACTGGTGGTGCATTCTTTGCTCTTCCTGGTATATTGGAGGCCCATATTCCTGGAAATACTTGATCCATTATTTTCCTAAAATTTTCCTTTTCACTTGCCACTTCAATTTCTTTGGTGGTTATTAGCATTAAGCTTAACAGTTTTACATATTGTTGATCCTTTACTTCCAAAATAATTTCCCCATTTTTGAATATTATTCTTGCTTCCAGCTGCTCCAGCAAATCTCTGCCCAAAAGTGCAGATGGAGCATTAGGCATGTATAAAAATTGATGGATGCCCCACTGTTTTCCCAATTTATACTTCAATGATTTACAAAAATAAGGTCTTTCAGATTGGCCAGTTGCCCCTTTTACCAAAACATAGTCATTGGTTACACATATTAGGGCCTTATTCAACACCAAAAATGTTGCCCCTGTGTCTGTCAAAAATTTCACTTCTTTTTCTTTGTTCCCCAGTTTAACTATAACCAGAGGGTCCCCTAGGGTAGGGCCCTCCGGTCCCCCTTAGTCCTCCTTTACATGAGCAACTACTTTTTTCTTTTTCTGATCACCTTTTTTATGTTCATCACCCTTTCTTAATTCTGGGCACTGGTTTTTCCAGTGACCAAATTTCTTGCAAAATGCACATTGGTCTTTTCCTAGTTGGTTTCACAGAGCCTGGGAGAGGGGGTGGAAAAAGTAACTGTTTCCCCTTCTAGCTTTTTTTCTCTCCAGCGAGGGGTTTTTAACTTTCGGTTTCCCAGCCACAGTTAAAGGGGACACAGAAACTTAAATTCAGAGCCAGAAGTGGGTGCTAGGCTGTCTGTGTCTCAAAAAAGAGTCTATTATCAAATTTTAAGTGCCTTGGATGATGGGGGGACCCATTGTTCAAAGAAACCGTTGAAAAAATTAATTCGGTATTTATTTTCTCAATTTCCAGATGTATCATTAGTGCAAATAAGCCACCTGGAATTTTGGGAAGCTGTTGCAAATAAAATAGTTGATTCTGGCTCCTCTAATATTAAAGAAAATGCAAATTTTGCTTTTTACAGCTTAAAAATTAAGTTTGCATTGCAAAAGCAAAAAGAAAAGGGAAAAAAAGCCAGTTCTTTGTGGATTTTCCCCAGTTTGTACCTTTGCAGGCAGTCCAAGTGCTCAAACCTCCCATCTCAGCAGTCCCTGGGTGGGGGGTCACAAGATGGAGGGGACTCCTTTGCCCAAAATGGCCGAAGCCATGTGCTCTCCAGCCACGAGGAGCCTCTTCCTTTGTCTGTCCCTCCTTCCTACAACCCTTTTCACAATCCCTTCCTCTCCCCAGACCCCTCCTTCCCTTCGGTGCCACCCCCGGCACTGCCCTCTCCTCTGACTCCACCCCCTACCCTCAAACCTCTGCCCTCCGACTCCGCCCCATGTGACTCAAGCCTCCAGCCCCTCCCTGCCCCTGGTTCCCACTGCTTCCCCACCCACAGTCCCAGCTCCCACGCCCCGGGTAGGGCAGGGGGTGGGGGGGTGGGGAGGAGAGCCGGGAACCCAGAAGCACGAAGCAATCCTGGCTTTTCTGCCACCCGTGTCACATATCAACAGTCAAAAAGAGGGGGTGCTGTCCACAGTAATTGAGACCCCTTCCCCCAACAAGCGATTCAGGACTTAAGCAAAGCTCAGGCCAAATTTGGATATGAAAGAGAATACGTTTGCAACTGTTTAAAAGTAATTTTAGCAAGGAATACTACTGTTCCCTTTGACCTCCAAAGAGATTTACTTCCGGAGCTTTGGCAAAATCCTGAAACAGCTGTTGATAATAATAATTTGGCAATTTGATTAGAACAACTGTGTGGTGATGGTGAATGGGTCTCAGCCCTCAAGCAGGCTGAGGAAATTCCTTTAGCTGTTTTGGAGGGCATTAAAGATGCTGCTTCTGAAACATTCTTTTCAATCCAGCCCGACGGGCCTTTCCAACCTTACAGTAAAATAAAGCAGCTTCCATCAGAACCTTTTGTAACATTTGTGGAGCAATTAACCTGAGCTATCGAGTTACAGGTTAAGAATGAAGGGGCACAAGAGCAGGTCCTGGAGGAGATGGCTCTGGCTGATGCAAACAAATGGTGCAAGGCAGCCATCCTCAGCCTGTCTATAGAACCGGCTTCAACTTTACATGACATGCTCCAGGTGTGTGCCAGGAAGATTCCCTTCATAAAGGCTCATCAAAGCCACAGTTCCAGAGTCAAGCCACCACAAAAAGCTGCTGCTGCAGACACTGTGCCTCCTGTATCTGTGCCACGGCCACCGCCCAACAGAACAGCGTGTCTCCTGTGCAATCAGGCTGGACATTGGGCATTTCAATGCCCTTTAAAGAAACAATTACTGGCCTTTCAGGATGATGGAGGTGGGGGGTCTCAGGGGCCCAAAAGGAATTTTTCAAAAAACTTAAATGTCAGAGTCTATTTGCCCAGTGTGCCGACATAAATAGGGCAAGTCCGAGGAGGGGGGAGAAAAAACTGGAAAATGTAAATATTGAATTAACTAATCCTGCTTTAACCAGTTCTGCCTTTCAGCAAAAGTCACCAGATGTGATAGTAAATGATCCAATGACCAAAGAAGCAAAAAGTCCTCATGCTCTTGTCACCTGGGGTCGTGGGTACGCCCATGTGTCCGCTCCTCCAGGTCTCAAGTGGGTCCCAGCCGAGTGGGTGAAACCTTTCATCCCTAAAAGTGCAAAGTCACCTGCAGAGGCCCCACAAGTGGCCAGTGCTGCCTGGAGGAGGAGAAAGCACTGAACCCTCTCCTTCTAATTATCCTTTTCCCTTAACAGTATTTTTCTGAACATTTTATCTGCACTAGATGTCATTTATTTCTTCTGCAATTTTAAAGGTACTCGAAGTCCGAACTCTGAACATCTCCCACAGAGTGAGCCTTCTTCCCTCTCAATTTAATAAGAAAGGGGAATATGTTGTAATGCATTAATTTGGTTTATATTGTGTTCCATTTTTATATTGGGGTTTGTAATGTTTTCTATTGTATTCCTTTGGAAACTGTATCACACGGTTTGTCCCTGCTCAACAGTGCCCATCCCCCACACTGGAATGTAACCCAACTCTGTTCCACTCCCACCTTATCCCTGTTTGGGCAGTGGCTTGTCCCTGCCTCTCGGCCCGTCCCCCCTGGGGAAAAAGCCCCGGAACAGGTTGGGAGCAGGCTCTCTCCGGCACCAGGGCAGACAGGAAAGAACTCCAGCCAGCAGGAGCAGGACTTCAGAATAAAGCCATGATATCCCTCCCGGTGAGAGAGTAGGCTCTTTTCCTTTTGCCATAGGCGGTCGTCTGGTCTCATAAAGAAATAGCACAAACAACCACTGTATTATCCATATACTTTCAGGAGAACATGGCAATGTACAGACAGACACTAAAACACCTTAATTCTTGAGCTAAGCTCCTTCTCTGTTCTTTTTCTTCCACTCACAGATGCAGGAGGAGATGAAGACTATAGCCTTTTTCAAAGGGACTTTTATTTTAATGCATTATTTAAGTACCTGGAAGGTTATTGAGATTTTCATACATATTGACATAGCCTTGGGACTTCCCTAAGCTAAGGGGACCAAGGCTGCCCTGAATTAATAAAAAATATATTTTATTTCTCTCCCTTTGGCAAACCTCTTGCCTTTGGGGACCACCACAAAAACATTTGAATACGAGACAGTTCATGCCATGTAAGCATGAAGTACAGGCAGAGAAATATTAAGTTTTTCTGCAGTGTGCCCAGCTGATGATGGGGTTGGAGAAAAGGTAAACAAGCAGGTCAGAGAGAGGTAAGGAGGACAAGACAGTAACATACCAGCACAAGATGACTTTCAATGGCATGTTTTGCATTCATGGCTCTAGAGACAGAATTAGCAGTGCTTCACCCTAGTGACTGCAGTTTTGTAAATGGCCTACAACACATTTTTGACGTCTTCTTAGTTTTTAACTAAGATTATTCTCCTGTAGTAATGTAGTACAATGGCCAGTAATTTTGTAGGGAACACAACACATTGGTACTGTTGTAGGTGTTGTTAACTTCAGCATCTTTTTATACATTATTTAATCAAGTACATTTACATTTACAAAAGCTACATTGAATCTCCTGACAGGAGAACACATGACAAGGGTGTTGAGATGGTTATTTAAGGTGTTTTTCCCCTAGGTACGGAACTTAATGGACAAGAAAATACTTCTACTATCTGTAATGTAGTCCTACCAGTTTTACAAATTAAATGCATGCAGCTGGCCATAATTCCTTTCATGAGTTTATATTTTCTTTAAGATGGGCTATAGGAAGGATGAACACAGTATAGGAAAATCAAATAATTTAGAAAGAGAGAGTGAGAAAGAAAGTGATTTCTAAAATATGCCATGCCTTCTGGGTTGCATTTTAAAAAATACAAGTGCAGGTTATCTTCCCCTGTAGTTATTCCACTTGTGAGAATGTCCTGTGCAGTACCCTTTCAACTAATATGCAGTCATATTTGTTTCATTAACCTCTGTTCTAGAGGACAATGCTATATAGTTGACAGCACGGGAGCTTGTGGAGAAAACAGACAGATAAGCATTAAGAACTTTAATGTAGGAAACAGAAGGATTAGATGTATTCACTACAAACTATACTTTGGGAAAGTCCAAATATATCCAATACCTAGCTGAAGAGAGTGACAATTTGTGTTCTTTATATCCTGTTTACCAGATGTTGTCCAATAGTCAGTAATATACAGTTTCTATAGCAACTGTAGGTAAACAAAGCATATATTATATAATAGTAAAGAAATTAAAAGGACGAACTCCAGGATTTTTTGGGGGGGGTGGGGTGGGGGGAGGGGGATTATGCACAAAGCGCTTTAAATAAATGTAGATGCTAGAATCCTGCGCTTGCATATATATGAGACTGTTTTTGAAACCTTTCAAAGCATGCTCAGTTCATCTGATTGAATTTTGGCAAAATACAAAATATGTCAAAAGTATTTAATAAACGAATATGCTTTTATTTGTGAAAATTTGCACTGAGTTCATCTGAGAGGATTGAAATTGAACCCACAGAGGGTTTTCTTTCCACTTGTTACTTGTTACTTGTTACTTGTTACTTGTTACTTGTTACTTGTTACTTGTTACTTGTTACACTTTTATTTGTTCAGAAAAGCCTAAAATAAAGAGACCAAAGAGTATTCAAATAGTATAACAGAACATCCTAGGCAGCACCCAAAGAGGATTCTTTATTGGGTTTAAGCTATGTGCCTGAAGTGCAATTATAGCCCTGTCCACAAAGGAGCATGAAACATTTGAGTCTATGAGATAATTAAGAGAGTGTGGCTTAAAACAAGGATGTGCTAAGTACCTGCCAGTGATATAATGATGTAACATGCATTGAAATAGTCACTGAGACAATGTCTAAAGATTCTTGCAGTGTGGAAAAAGTATGATTTATAACATAGAAGATACTTTTATATTGTAGTGGTTGTTTGAATATTAGCTCTCATAGACTGAATCTGAGTTAATGCACCAAAAGTTACGAGGGAAAGTTTTAGCTGAGGTTGAAACCTTGGAAAGCATTGTTAGGAAAATTAATCCGTGAACACCAGAGGTTTATGTCTAAAAAGGAGACAGAGGAGTCCTTTTGCTTTATTCAAATAAAGGGAGAGGCCATGGGGCATTTCCCCTGGGGTCTCTCAGTTTTTCAGAGGACGCAGCCTCCTTTTTATCCTAATTTCTCAGCCGAATTTCCCTCTCTCTTTCCCCATTGGCTGAGGTACTTGAGAGGTACAGACTTCCCGAAATGCCTAAAATTCCCCTTTTAATGTATAACCCCCCTAATTTTTAATTTTTTTGGGATTTATGGGTTTTCTCCCCCATTGCTGCTTTCATCTTTCAATACTGTTTCATTTACAAACAAACCTATGGTTTGTTTGTACAGGCATGTATCTTCTTTTCCATTCATCAATCAGCAGACTCCTTCCCATTGTTTCTCTTATCTCTCAGTGCTGGTTTTATCTACCAGCAGACTCAGGGCTTGTTTACAATGACAAACCTTGTCATTCCTCTCAGCAGTTATAATGAAAAAAATAAGATTTTGGCAGAGATTTCTTGAAGAGACATAGCTGAACTTTAGAAGACACAGTATGTTTAAATAATTTTCTAGCTTTATGTATGATTACAAGGCAAATATTCTTGTCTACTCTTCCAGCAGCAAGATTCCTGCTGTAGTGCTCTTTTTTTTTTTTTTTTTTTTTTAAATTAAATTAAATTAAATTAAAATTAAAATATCTCCAATGCAAAACTGAAGTAAACACACACTGTTTTAAAACTAATCTATTCATTATATGAATTTGAAATTTCTGATTGCCTCTATCCTTTCAGTAGATAAAAACAGAGTAAATGACACTAAATGTGATACAGTTAGGAAAAAAAATTGCCTGTTGCAGTATTTAGACAGTGCAAAAATTCATTAGCACAAATAATACTACTTCACATACATGAAGGACTTTAAAAGGATTTCAGTACCAAACCCAGCATTTGCAGGATGGCTGGCTAAGGCAGTTAGGTCAGTGGAATATTGCACATGGAGATGGCAGATTAACTGCTTCTTAGCAAGCCAAAAAAGTATTCCCAGCAATTAGCCCCAAGCTCAATGATTCACACAAGATGTTTTGAAGGCTGAAGTTTGAGCCACAGATATCTTCTCCAGCATTCCTATCTGAGTTTTAAATTAAGTATAAATACATGCCAGGATGAGGAACTGTCTTTTTCCGGGTACATATCTGTAAAAGATCTGTGTTGCTGTCCCAGTTGTCTCCAAAGAAGAGGGAGGAATGTCTATTTGCTTTAGCTGTGGAATATGTTTCCTATTCCTGTAGGAGGATGGCGAATTAGGTGGGCTCTGAGAAAGTGAAGCAGACTTCTTGTGATTCTGTAGTGAAGAGTAGGATTTCAAAAATTGAAATTTATTACAACAGAGTATTTGGATTCAAGTAAATACCCCAGTATGCAAATGAACCCCAAAATATCTTTGTATGCACAGATGGGTGTGGGAAATCAAGGCACAGAAAATTCACAAAACCTTGTTCCTGAAGGCCCAGAGATAGAATGAATACAGAATTTTCTTCAAGACCTTGGAAGAGGCTTCCAGATTTAGAGATCAGAAGAAAGAATGTGGATTTGTAGTTTAGGCAGAACCATATTAAGGTAGGTAGTGAAAAGTTTTATAGTTTTATAGTTTTTTATAGTTTAAAGTTTAGATATACATATAGATATAAAAATAGTTATAATGGTAGTAAGAAGTTTTAAGATGTAGTACTGTAGGTTTGTGTGTTGTTATATGATTGGTTAAGAAAATCTGAACTGCAGCAAAATGTGTAAAACAAAGTAATTAGTGATTGGTGTGAAAACATCAACAAACTTTGTGGCAGTAGTTTATTGGCTAATAAATCTTTAAAAGGCATTGTAGCTAGAGATCTTGCAACTACTGACTACTGGCTTATACTGTGAAGACGTCCTCACACTTTCATGAGATTGAAGAAGATAAGTAAATCATGCTTTAACATGTCTCTCAATAGTTCTGTCTCTCTCGAAATCCCAACAGATGCAGAGTTTTGTGCAAATGTTACTAACATCATGCATGAATACCCAATCTTTTTATCCAAACATTGGTTCTGAGAATGCAAAAGACATTGTGTACACAGTCCTTGAATGGACTTTTGAGACATTGAAAATTTGGTCCTTAGTGTGTTCATGTTTAGTGTCTATTATTCATTTCCCAGAACAAACTTTGCATAAGAAGTTTTTTATAAAAGAAATAAAAGTTCTCTATGTGTAGTGCTTACATTAGACACCAAAAAGAACCTCTGATGCAAAGCTAGACTGTTTTTTCTCCTTTTCAGATATTTCATTAGGGAAAGGGGTGCTCTCTCCTGTTGCTTGTTTACTTTTGTTTGGGTTTGGTTTTATTTTGTTTTGTTTGCTTGGTTTTGTTTTAATTTGTTTGGTTTGGTTTGTTTTCCCACTAAAAGAATGTATTAACAACTTAAAGAGACAGGAGATCTATAATTTCTCTGTGTACAGGTGTCAGTCTTTATATTGTGTACATGATATATAAAATCCTATTTAGAACAGAAAAGATGGAGAATTTGCCAATGTATATTGTTTAATTTGTGTTTTTTTAAAATGCAGAAATCAAGTGGCTTATGTTTTATTCTTCTTACCCACTAAATTCTAAAGGTTTATACTAATCTAATAGGATGGAAGACAGTAACAGACCTTGGCAATCAGACCAGAGGCTGCTTTCCTGTTGTGAGAACCTTTTGCTAAACATTCCCTACTTTCAACTACTAGGACTGTGTAAGTGTAAAAAATACTGGATAGAACCGATACAGGTAATCTAGGTTTAGATGACCAGCTGAAATACTGAAGCACCTAACCAAAACTTTCTCAAAAATGCTGAAGGAAATGGAATAACCTATTATAACTTTGTCATGATTAGCTTTTCTTGATCTTCACAGTTTAGTGTCCTAATATATACTATCTCAGCAAGATATTTTTGAAAATTATTACACACGCATGAAAGACCAAAAAGTTTGTAATATTTTCAAGAATTTTTAAAAATAAATTCCCAATGATTTTTATAATATGTATTTGTAATGAGAAAAAAAATGCTTTTCTAGAGTTAACTAGTGAGTGTGACGTACACCCACTGTCAGTTATAATGACTAAAAATAAAAGTAGTATCAAAACAGATGTTTCATTAAAAATTTGTTAGTTTCTAGGCTGACCTTCACCTGCTATGTCTGACTTACTCCACTAGTACAAACAGAAAAAACAGCTCTTTTCTTCTTCATGGTGCCTGAGACTAGTTTTGTTCTATGGTTTTGCCACTACTAGAAAGAAGAAATTATCTGAGATAAAAGAGGGAGGTTTTTAAGAGGCCAATCTCTTTATGGTGTACAAATGATGTAGGGGGACCACTGTTATCATTGTAACACATCTGAAACAGGACATAGTGTATGCCTGCCCCTTGGAAACCAGTCAAATAGGAGATCAAAAGAATGGGAAAGTGTCTTAGAAACAATCTCTTAAATCCTCTGATATTTGAATGGAACATTTGCATTGAACTTTGAACGAGATGAGCCTGATCCTCTGTTTACTCTAAGAAAAATGAGTCTCATTAAAATCATCTACAATCTGTCTATCAAATACCATCTGCAGAACTTGATGCCCTTGGACACTCAGACTCCCTTCAGCCTGAAGGTTCCACTGGTTTTTTTCCATTTCTCCCACTGAAGGAGCCAGTCACTTAGATAAGTAACACTATATGATTGTGCCAGAATCCTTAAGAAGGAGAGCAGGGAACAGGTAAATCTGCTGAGGGTTAGGGGAAGGCAATCAGTATGCCAGGTGTGCACTGCTAGAAGGCAGAAAAATTCAGGCTTTTCATCAATTTTACTAGCACTGCTGTTGTTGTGAGCCAGGCATACCATCCTGTTAATATGCTCTTAGAAGGATGTCCCTGTATAGCAATTTGGGGTAGGGTGAATGAGAAGGCGTGATGAGGTTAATACCAGAAAATTTTCTGAGCTGAAGATATTCCAGACACCCTGTGACTTTCCCTGGGGATCTGACAGTCTGTTTGCATGCCTTAGAGGGAAAAGTTTCTCTTGTTTGACTAGAAGGGCTGCTGAGTTACTTATATAGGCAGTTACCTAGAGTTTTTTACCCCCTTTTCAGGAAACCTGTTAATACCCAAAGAGTCTGAGGTACTTCTTATCTCTACCAGTAATTAACTATTTGTAAAGGATTGATCCTATTGGTCTGTTAGAAAACCCTTGCTAACTCTCTTCATTTTGTAGGATTGTTTTGTACAGTGTACAAATACTTCTGAAACAGTTACATTTTAGAGCAGTTAACTATCCTAATAATTTTTTTTAAAATGTGCAGGTTTCATATTAGAAAGCTTACATAATTATTTATAAAATCATTGCAGGCATTTAAAAAGCTAAAACTAGTCAAAAGAATTAATATTCAAAAGACGAAAGTATTCTAAGATTTTCTGAGATTTTCCAGATGGCTTTTATAAATGTAGCTGTAGTTTTCATAAATGTTGTAAACATTAAATTCTCTCTCCTTAGCTGTGGTTGGTGAATTTTTGAGTGCTCTTAGTTTTCTTAGCACTGGAGAAAATATTTCCCCACTACAGGAAAATCAATGAAAATTTTCAGTGTTGTGAGTCCTGCTTGGTGTAAATTTTGTTCCTAAATCCAGAATGTATGTGCCGAGGAGGGTTAGGTAAGGGAACACAGAGAATACTTTTGCTACTTGCCACATGCTGTATTGCAGCTTCACTTTTTCTGCACCCCCTAGAAATCATAGCCACCTACAATTTATTCTAATTTAAAGTGTATGAAACAGAACTGTCTCACAGTAGAGCAAGCTCTACTCCTGAGCTGTAATGTTCAGGCACATCTGCAGATCTGGGCCCCTGAACACTGACAGACAATTAGATGGCTATAGCCCAATTGCCAGGAGGTAATGATACAATTACTGCAATTGCTAATCATTTATTTTAATGATATAGTTATTATCTATGCTAAAAACCTGACATAATAATAAGAACCTGCATAACAGAAGAATCCATCAAGCATATTTGACTGTCATATGGAAAATTGTACAAATTCAATAAAGTCCTCTGGGTGTTCCACCCCCCCCCCCACCCCCCCCACCCCCCCCCCCCCCCCCCCCGCTTCATTGGTATTGCAATTTCCTCTGCTTTTGTTAATAAAGCAAAATTATTTGAGGAGACTGATAGATAACAAATGACTTTTCTTTGTGTACCTGGCCTTTATGTTACACCATGTGTTGGTGGGAAAACAGCTTTTCATGGTTTAGCAGACAATGTGAACTGTCACAAACATGTCACACAATGCTGAATACTGAGACGTTGTAGTGGGGTGACCAGGCAGCCTGAAAAACAGCTCGATCACTCCCCCCTACAAGCAGGCAAGGGAGAGAAAATATAACCCAAGGCTCAAGAGTGGAAATAAGGACTGTTGTAATGCAACCCCATCCCCGAATAGGTATTTCTCTACAAGGAAAAGGGTTTCAGCTTACCTGAAACATATAAGGAAACCAAACTAGAAAGTTCTATGTCTTTCCCTCTGTAGTTGGCTCAATAGCAAGAGAGAAACACCTGTTGGACCTCGTTACTGTCCTTCAAAGTCTGTAGCTCTCCTTATTGGCAATTTGCCAGTGGAACCAACCTAGGCTTAAGTACTAAACGGACTACACAAAAGAACCCAAGAGCTTTTTGGGACTGCTGTAACAGTGTCAGGATGTTCTCTACATTGTGTTCAACCTGCATTTCTTTATCTGTTTATGCTTATTATTTTCTTTGCTATTAAACCTTTTATTTGACAAAGCATGTCTGGAGAAGTTGTCTTGCTACGTAATTTAAGCCATTTCTCTGAACAGGATGGACCCCGAGGTATTGGAAACCACTATAAAGGACAGGGAGAGATCACTCACTAATTACAATCACAGGCAAAGCAGATTGATTTGGGGGATATTAATTGAATTTATTACTAATAAAATCAGAACAAGATAATGAGTAGTAAAATAAATTTTAAAAACACCTTCTCCTCATCCTTCCCTCCTTCCCAGACTTTACCTTGTTTCTCCAGAGGTGCAGGGAGATGGGAATGGAGGGTTATGGTCAGTTCATCGCATGTGGTTTCTGCCACTGCTCAGGGAGAGGATTCCTTCCCTTGCTCCACTGTGGGATCCCTCTCATAGTTCATGGACTTCTTCAGCATAAGTCTATCCCACAGCCAACAGTTCTCCGCAAATTACTGCAGTGTGGCTCCCTTTCCACAGTGTGCAGTCCTTCAGAACAGCGTGCTCAAGCTTAGGACCCCATAGGGTCACAACTCCTACCACAAAGCCTGCTCCAGTGTGGGCTCCTCTCTCCATGGGCCTGCAGGTCCCTGTCAGGAGACTGTTCCAGCATGGGTTTTCATGGATTCAGAGCCTTCTTTTCAGGTGTCCAGCTGCTCTGGTGTGGGGCTCCTCCATGCATGGCTTGCAGGTGGATCTCTACGTTCCCCATTGACCTCCACGGGCTGTAGGGGCACAGCTGCCCCTCACCATGGACTGCACTGTGGGCCGCAGAGGAGTCTAAGCTCTGGTGCCTGGAGTACCCTTGCCTCTCCTTTCCACTGACCTTGGTGTCTGTAGAGTTGTTCCTCTCATGTATTCTCAACCTGCTCTTTTCTGAACATAATTATTTCTACACTTTTTTTTTTTTTTTTTTTTTTTTTCCTTCTTAATTATGCTATCACAGAGATGTTGCTGTCACTTCTGATTGGTGTAGCCTTGGCCAGAAACACATCACTCCTGGCTGGCATTTGAGGTATTGGACACAAGTGAAATCTCTCACAGCTTGTCACAGAATTCATTCCTCTAGCCCCCCACTACCAAAACCTGGCCACGCAAACCCAGTGCACATGTTTTAGCCCATCATTTGGGAACCTTTTTTTTAATGCTTACACATTTCTCAGCTTCTCACCATCTGTGGATTTGCTTTCTATAGTATTGTTGTCCAGTAACATTCACAATTCAGATTTCTCCAGCTCATGGTCAAAGAGTGAAACACTTGCTTTTTTTCTGGTAGAGTCTTCTCTAAATTTTATTACTTCATTATAGCAAAATTAGAGATGTAGTCCAAAACCGGCTTAACAATTGATATTCACATGCAGTGGTGGGCCTTATCTAAACCGTAGACATTGATGCAGGCATAATCAGTCTCAGGACAAATGCTTGCTTTCTCTTAATCTGAGTCTCACAGCAATATAGTGTGGCTAAACAAGCCACTAGACAAGCCACTTTGAAAAAGTGGACAGCAGAAAAGTGAACCTGATACTGATTGGATTGCACAAAGTCGTACACACACAGTTTCTTTCATGTTTATTCGTATAAATTTTTAAGACTTTCCTCATGTGTATGCTTTAGTTGGCTAGTTCTTTTAAGTAACTGGTCTGACAGTCTTTGAGGCCTGAGAGTGAAACAGCTCAAAACTAATCTTGGCAAGTTGTTCTTGAGTAAGAAATTATTTTCTTCTTGTTAGGAGAAGTCACGGGCTCCTGGTTCCTTCTCACTCCTTCTGAGCTGCTTGGACTTTCATTCCTCTTCTGTCATATGTATTCCTGTTTTGAGGTAGGAGAAAACAAATGTGTACTGGGGAGAGGTAACCTGGTTGGTGGCAGACATCGCTTTTCTTTTCAGACCTGTGGCAAAACACTTCCTGCACGCAAGATCTGTGAGGGAGTCCAGGAAACTGGAATAAAGATCTGAGCGAAGAAAATGAGTGGCAAAGATTTTGAGAAAACAACAGGGACTGGGAAGGCTAAGACAATAGACAGAACGGGAAAGACGGTAGGTGTAAAAGTGAGACGTTAATTTTGAGGAACTAAGGATTTTTTTGGAAAGTTAAGATAATAAGTTGCTGAACTAGCTGAAGTAGATAGCTAATCTTTGTTCGCAGTTAACAGAAACCGGATCTTAGATAAGCTACCCTGGATCTTGTAACTTATTTCTTGTCAGGTTTATGTTTATGTAGTTGTCCTTGTCATGAAAAACAGAATGTGGTAAATAAGACATAAGATAGCTGCAGATTTCCTGCTTAAAGGATCCGTTGAACACAGGAAAAAGTAAGTTCTACCAAGGAATCATTTGTCACGAATGCATTGAAAAGGTAGAAAGGTCAGGACGAGGAAGACTCATTTTACTTCCTCATTTTAGGTGACCCCTCCCCAAAATAGACCCCCGACTCATTTTAAGAAACAAAGTACGCATGCTTAATAGCCTTTTTGCCAATTAGCATACGAAGCGAGGAATGGGAGGTGACAGGGGTATGAATATGCATTTGTATTTTGGATATTCAACACTTTTGTGAATAAAAGACTTTGTAATTACCTGTGAATTTCGCAGTGCGAATTAGGGAACTATCCCGCGTGCTGCCCGGCCGTAATAAACATACACTTTCTAACTCTAAACTGTTAGAGAGTTTTTGTCCGTCACAGTTGGGTATCGATACTAGATCAATACCCATATTTCTTTAATAAATCATTTTGGCGAGCCAGCCAGGAGACTGCTCTCTCTGGCCGTGGGGCCAGCGAGGTCCAGGACCCCTCTGGGCGCCCACCCGGAATTTTCTGGGAAGAGGGCTCCTGCGGTCCTGCTGACTACCCGGGGAAAGACCAGAACCTGCTGGAACTACGGACAAAAGGTATGTTTATATTTGAAAATAGGTACCTTGGTATAGGCGGTTGGTAAGACACTGAGAGACGTCTCGTGCACAACATACGCCTCTTGGGTTTGTTTGTAAAAGTTGTGTCAGCTCTGCGGAGCTTGGTATCAGTGGTTTGGTAGTCCGTGTCCCGTAGTGGGGACAGCGGCAACCTTTGTTGTGTCATCTTGCAGTTTAAAGGTGCCTTGGTAGTCCGTGTCCCGTAGTGGGGACAGCGACAACCTGTCTTTGTTGTGTCATCTTGCAGTTTAAAGGTGCCTTGGTAGTCCGTGTCCCGTAGTGGGGACAGCGGTAACCGGTTTTTTTTTGTTATGTCATCTTGCAATTTAAAGGTGACTTGGTAGTCCGTGTCCTGTGATGGGGCAGCGGCGGCAGTAAAATAACCGGTGTTGTTGTTGTGTATTAGGAGCAGCGGTGGCTCCGGTTACAGTTTGTGGTTCAAAGGTACCTTGACAATCCATAATCCGTGTGGCGAGCCCGTGCTGGGACGCGAAGGGTCCCGTTGTGGGTCCCGGAAAATCCCGATTGCGGCCCCGAGTGCACGGAGTGTGTGTGGTGTGAACGGATCCGTGTTCTGTGGTCTCGTGGTTTTGTGTGTTTGTGTCTTCAGGTGTGGAAGAATTATTGGTGCACCGTATGTGTCGTGGTCTGTGGGAGTTTGTGTAAGCGTTTTGATTTGTGTGATTTTGGAGTGTGTTAGTAATCTGTGTAAATGGTTTTAGGAGTTTTGCAAGCTTGAAGTTGTAAAAACCTTTTGAATTCCCCGCCTGATCAGTGGAGGGATACCTCTGTTTCCAAGGACGGAAGGATTTAAAGTGTTTGTGTTGTATCCAGATTGTGTGCTGCAGGGGAATTAGACTGTGTGTGAGCTTGAACAGCGTGTGCTTTTGGCAACAAAATTTTGCTTACGTTTTGTTAGGTGAAAAAAGTATTTGTGTAAGTTTAAATTGTTTGGTTTTGAACTAAAAGGAGCAAGCGGCGTAAGGAGGTTTGAAACCTGAGCCAGCCCCAGGAATTGGGAGGGGGTGATTTGTTTCCCTGGTAACCGCGGGGGAATCCAGGCTCTGCAGCCTCGGGCCGCGTCTCTAAACTCCCTGTAAAACCCTAAGTAGTTCTTTTGGCGAGTGAGTGTTTTAGTTAAAGGGAAAAAGGTTTTGCTTGTTTGTGAGGTTTGCAGTTGCTAGAGTGTGTGGCAATATTCTAAAGTCCTGGTGGCGTAGTCCTTAACCACAGAGTGGAGAGGCAGCGTGGGATCAGGGTTACCCCCCCACCTCCTTCTCACGGAGGGATTTGTGTGTGGTGTCCCGGCCGAAATCCGTAGGATTTTTCGGCGGGACCTTGTTGAAACTTCTGGTGGAGTGTGTTTGGGGTCGTGAGGGACCCCTGGCTATTTTCTTTGTGAACCTAAAACGGTTGGTGTTTGGAGTTGGGTCTCTCTAAGAAAAGGCTTTGATTGTGTGCAGAAAGCAGAGAGCATAAGCATAAGCAGAACTTATGCCCAGAGTTAGCAGAAATAGCCGATAAATTTTTGGTGCTGAGAAGCGCAATTGAAGTAGTCTACTTTGTGTTTTGTAACATCTTGGACCAAAAGGGATTCTAAACATGGGGGCAAATGAGAGCAAAGAGATTCCCAGAGGAAGCCCTTTAGGGTGTATCTTAACACACTGGAAGGAACTGGTGGGCTGTGGTGGTACCGAAACTAAGAGGGAGCTTGCTAAGCTTTGTACACAATGGTGGCCATTATATAAACTTGATGAAGGTGTGAAGTGGCCAGTAAACGGTACACTGGACTATGAGACATTATTACAATTGATGCTTTTCCTTCGGCGTGAACAAAAGTGGCAAGAAGTAGCTTATGCTGATATGTTTTTCACTCTCAGGAATCATCCCGAGTGGCAAAGGGATTGTGGAATGAGGTCACCATCTGATCCTTTAGTATTAGCCCTTGAAAAGGATAATAAAGCTACTAAAGAGAAGCCCAAACGGTGTTGTAGTACCTGCTCGATAAATCAGAGGTGCACCCATCCTGACAAAGTATACCAAGCAGAGGCTTTGGAACAAGAGACAGAAGACATACTTAAGCCAGCCCCTAGGAGGCAGGAAAGGAGGAGGGTGGTGGGGGATGCAAATTCAGAACCATCATTGACTCCAACCCCCCTCACTTCATCTTTAGCTTCATCTTCCTTTGGGAGGATAGCAACTGAAGTAGGGGTTTCTCCACCCACTCCTAAACCCCGGGATCCATCACTGCCTAGCAGTGACAGTGAGTGGGATGAACCTGAACCCCTCTCACCACGTCCTAAGGTTCCCTCACGAGGACCTATAGCATCAAGGACCCGAAAACAAACCAGAGTTGTTGTACAAGCACCTCTAAGACAAGCAATAACCTCTGATGGGGAAACAAAACTGATTAAAGTTCCCTTTTCCTCAATTGATTTAGAAATTTGGGAAAGGATTGCTAAGGGCTATCAAAGTGATCCTATAGGGATTGCTAAAAAAATAAAGTTTATAGTTAAGCAGCATTCACCTGATTGGGCAGATCTGCAACTGCTACTTGATGCCTTAACAGAAACTGAGAAGCAATTAGTTTTGAAAGTAGCTGGGGATCTGGCTAAAGATGGTTGTGGGACAACACAGGAGGATGTTAAAGATGTATTTCCCCTTCAAGACCCAGGTTGAGATCCTAATGATGATGAGGAATTAGGGCGGTTAAAGAGATACCAAGAACTAATAGTAAAAGGGCTAGAAAGAGCAATCCCCAAAACCATAAACTGGTCAGCCTTATATGCTATCAAACAGGGCCCCTCTCAAACACCTTCTGAATTTCTAGATCACCTGCGAGACGCAATGCGCCGACATACCACCCTGGATCCTGGATCTGATGAAGGAATGCAGCAATTAATAAATTTATTTTTAGGACAATCCACAGGAGATATCAGGCGGAAACTCCAGAAGATCCGGGGCCCAAACAGCCGGAATTTAGAAACTTTATTAGATGAGGACTGGAGAGTTTTTAGTAACCGGGAAGAAGGGTATAAACAAGGGATGAAGAAACTAGCAGCAGTAGTAAAAGAAGGAGAAAAAGGGAAACATGGGCAAGGTCCACCAAAACAAGGACCACCCCGACTAGGAAAAGATCAATGTGCATTTTGTAAGAAATTTGGTCACTAGAAAAACCAGTGCCCAGAATTAAGAAAGGGTAATGAACATAGAAAAGGTGATCAGAAAAGGGAAAAAGTAGTTGCTCATGTAAAAGAGGACTGAAGGGGACCGGAGGGCCCTACCCTAGGGGACCCTCTGGTTATAGTTAAACTGGGGAACAAAGAAAAAGAAGTGAAATTTTTGATAGATACAGGGGCAACATTTTCAGTGTTGAATAAGGCCCTAATACCTGTAACCAATGACTATGTTATGGCAAAGGAGGCAACTGGCCAATCTGAAAGAGCTTATTTTTGTAAACCATTGAAGTATAAATTGGGAAAACAGTGGGACATCCATCGATTTTTATACATGCCTAATGCTCCATCTGCACTTTTGGGCAGAGATTTGCTAGAGCAGCTGGAAGCAAGAATAATATTCAAAAATGGGGAAATTAGTTTGGAGGTAAAGGATCAACAATATGTAGAACTGTTAAGCTTAATGCTAATAACCAAAGAAATTGAAGTGGCAAGTGAAAAAGAAAATTTTAGGAAAATAATGGATCAAGTATTTCCAGGAATATGGGCCTCCAATATACCAGGTAGAGCAAAGAATGCACTACCAGTGCAAATCAGGCTTAAAGAAGGAGGACAGCCAGTAAGGGTTAAACAATACCCCCTAAAGAAAGAAGATATAGAAGGGGTTAGCCCCATTATTGAGAACTTTCTGCAGCTAGGACTACTGAGAGAGTGTCAATCTGATTTTAATACTCCTATTCTGCCAGTAAAGAAACCTGATGGGTCATACAGATTAGTACAAGATTGAAGGGCTGTTAACAAGGTAACTGAAGACTTGTATCCAGTGGTTGCCAATCCCTACACCTTGTTAACCCGTTTAACACCTGAACTAACTTGGTTTACTGTTCTAGATCTAAAGGATGCTTTCTTTTGCCTCCCTCTCCATGAAGCCAGCCAGAAAATTTTTGCATTTGAGTGGGAAAGCCCTAAAACTGGAAGAAAAACTCAGCTCACATGGTGTGTGTTACCGCAGGGGTACAAGAACTCCCCCACTATATTTGGGGAACAGCTTGCCAAGGATTTAGAGTCCTGGGAACCTCCACCAGGAGAAGGACAGTTACTCCAGTATGTGGATGATCTCTTAATAGCCACCCAGACCCAGGAGACATGCGTGGACTGGACGGTAAGCCTCCTAAACTTTCTAGGCCTGCAGGGGTATCGAGTATCCCAGAAAAAAGCCCAAATGGTGAGGCAAACAGTTATTTACCTGGGTTACGAAGTAAGTGCTGGACAAAGGACTCTGGGGCAGGATCGCAAGGAAGCAATATGCCAGACCCCAAAACCTCAGACAGTGAAAGAACTAAGAACCTTTTTAGGCATGACAGGGTGGTGCAGACTATGGATTTATAACTATGGGTTGCTTGTTAAACCTCTGTATGCCTTGATCACGGAAGGTAGCAGAGATCTTCAGTGGACAAAAGATGCAACCCGAGCCTTCAACCAACTAAAGAAAGCCTTTATGTCAGCTCCAGCCCTGGGACTTCCAAACGTGAGTAAGCCATTTTTGCTGTTTTCTCATGAGAAGCAGGGGATTGCCTTGGGAATATTAGCACAGAACTTAGGCCCGTACCGGAGGGCAGTGGCCTATCTTTCCAAGCAACTGGACACAGCAGCTAAAGGATGGCCAGGGTGCCTCAGAGCAGTTGCAGCAGTAGCAATAAACATCTAAGAAGCACGCAAATTCACCCTAGGCCAGAAGATGACTGTGCTAGTATCTCACACAATGTCTGCAGTCCTTGAGGCAAAAGGGGGACATTGGCTCTCCCCACAGAGATTTCTGAAGTACCAAGCCATACTGGTAGAACAAGATGATGTTGAAATTGTGGTAACTAACATTGTGAACCCAGCTTCCTTCCTCAGCGGGAGTACAGGAGAACCAGTGATCCATGACTGCCTGGAGACCATTGAAGCCACATACTCGAGCCGCCCAGATCTGAAGGACGCCCTGCTTGAGGATGCTGACACCTGGTTTACTGATGGAAGCAGCTATGTCGTCAGTGGAAGAAGGCATGCTGGGTATGCAGTTACCACAAGCAGAGAGGTAATAGAGTCTGGGCCATTACCAACTAATACATCTGCGCAGAAGGCTGAAATAATTGCCTTAATCCGAGCCCTAGAGCTGGCAAAAGGAAAAGAGATCAACATCTACACGGACTCAAGGTATGCATTCGGAGTGGTTCATGCTCACGGAGCCATCTGGAAGGAAAGAGGACTGCTGAATTCACAAGGCAAGAGTATTAAACGCGCACAAGAGATACTGAGGCTATTAGATGCCATACAACTACCTGAGAGAGTAGCCGTAATGCACATAAAGGCACACCAAAAAGTGATCTCTGAATTGGAAGAAGGGAATATGCTGGCGGACAGAGAGGCAAAAGAAGCAGCAAAAGGTGAGGTACCCGATAAGGCTGTTGAGGCAGCATTGATTCCAGATGGAAAAGTTTCTATTGAAGGTAAGCCGGTGTACAATAAGAAAGATAAGAAACTTATCAAGGTAGAAAAGGCAAGTTATAATCAGGAGGGATGGGCTGTAACAGAAGAAGGGAAACTTGTAGTACCCTCCTATTTGTTGTGGTCATTAGTACAGAGGGAACATGAGAAAACACACTGGGGAATAGATGCCCTGTATAACCATTAGAAAGAAAGAATCATGGCCAGGAAATTGCAGGGCACAGTGATACAAGTAACTCGTCAGTGTAGTCTTTGCCTCCGAACTAACCCTAAAAATACCCCAAAGCCTAAAGTGGGACAAATTGGGAAAGGTTGTGGACCTGGGCAACAATGGCAAATTGATTTTACAGAACTGCCCAGGAAGGGAGGGTATCGTTACCTATTGGTGTTAACTGACACCTTTTCAGGATGGCCAGAAGCCTTTCCTGCCAGGACAGCTAAGGCCCGAGAGGTGACCAAAGCGCTGTTGCAAGAAATAATACCACGATTTGGAGTTCCAGCCACCATATCCTCAGATAGGGGACCACACTTTATTTCGAAAATTGCGCAGCAAATAAGTCACCACCTGGGAATAGACTGGGAATTGCACACCCCATACCACCCTCAATCTAGCGGCCAGGTGGAAAAGATGAACCATTTGATTAAACAACAAATTGTAAGACTGGGGCAAGAAGCAAATTTGTCCTGGCCTCAGGCTCTCCCATTGGCCTTGTTGCGAATTCGGACAAAACCAAGAGCAAAAGAGAAACTAAGCCCTTTTGAAATATTGTATGGAAGGCCATATGCAGTTCAAGAGGGAACAGCATCCATTCAAGTAGGGGAAGAAACCCTACATGGATATATGGTGGCCCTAAATAAACAACTTAGAGAAATTGAGAAGTATGTGGCTGGAACTCAAAACAGAGAACTAGATGGGCCAGTACGTGATGTACAACCTGGGGATTATGTGTATGTTAAGTCTTTTGCAGAAAAAACCTTAGAACCACAGTGGGAAGGACCATTCCAGGTGCTCCTCACTACCTTCACTGCAATCAAGATCCAAGAACAGAAGGCCTGGATCCATCACTCCCGAGTGAAGAAAGCCCCAGAAGGAATTTGGAAAGCCACACCAGGCGATAACGAACTGAAGCTGAAGCTCACTCGGAACAACGAATAAATGGACTAAGAGTTATTTTGGACATTATGTGGAAAGTTGTAACTATTGTAGTAATTACCTTAACCATAGCAGGAGTCAACACAATACCACGAAGGTATAATGTGACTGGGATATACCAGTGCCAAGGAAGAGCCTATGATCCTTACTCTCGTAAGGCTTTAAACAAGATACTAAAAGTCACAAATGCAAGCTTGTGGGAGGGAAGAAATGTTTGGGGATGTAAGTATGCATTCGTACAGGATGGGTTCCACGAGGCTTACCATCCACCCATGAAACTCATCAGGGTTAGTCCTGAATGCTGTGATAAATGCTTGAGTACATGTCTAGAGTTTAGGCTCAAAATAGAAGGGTGTGCAATAAGAGGGTATGACATTGACTTTAACATCACTCAGGTATGTACTGAGTACCATAAGAACCAGACCAAGATCACTCCACCAGTGCCAAGAAAGGCTGTGATCACCAAGATGCCAGCTATTCCAGAAGTGGAGGAACAAATAACTCCTGTAGTTACCAAAATTGGGCCTTATGCTATTAAGAAGACAGGAGTTCAGAAGCTGATAGTTAACCCAAAGTGGTCTTTAAAACGAGTAGAAATGGGAGTACAGGTAAATGCTTCACACGTTCGGCCAGAATGTGCCCCATTTCTCAGGAACTCCTTTATGGACTGGACTACTTGGCTTCAAAAAAGTATGCCTCCCAATTTTAGGAACAAGAGGCATCTCACTGGATTGCTAGGAACAGGACTGGGAGTGCTGAATGCAATAGATTCAGAAGTGTTACTGAATAAATTAACCACAATAGGGAGCGAACTACAACAACCTTTGCAATCCTCTCTACTAGCACTAGGTAACAATCACTGGAAGTAATAATTAACGCACTAGGCACAGCTAGTGAAAACATCTCGTTGGCCCTAGGATGTACTCAGGCACAACTGTGGATGCAATCAGTGGCTGCCGCAGTTATCAGGGAAGGTGGAGAAGGAATATTCCCTGCTGAAATTCGCAAAATTGTCTGGGATAATGCCTCTGATATGGAGAGGGAACTTCAGTCCTGGTGGGTGTTGGTCAATTTCACCTATAACCCTGTGACTAGTGTAGTGACAGCCTTTGTTTTAACTATACACGATGCCTCAGTGGACTTAATACACCCAATAGTCCCCTTAGGATTAAACCACGAGGGAACTGTATTGTACCCTTCTGAACACAGAATGTGGGCACGAGAAATTAAAGTGGCAAACTATTAATCTAGAGCCCTGTACTGTGAGGAGACAATTAGGATACATATGTGAAGGGACATTAGAGGGTGACAAAGACACTTGTTTAGACACAGACCAAAGTATTTGTCACTTTGAAACACATCCAGGCAAACAGACAACTTCACTTGTGTATATAGGACAAGGTTGTGTCTGTCTTAGGACAGCATGCCCCATCATAAGGATAGACAACCAAATCGTGAATGAGACTCAATTCAATTTGTGTGTTTGCAATTTTGTTAGAATTAAGGGATGTGATTTTTCCTATCGAGTACCCGTAATATCACATCAGTATATAAAGGCCAACCTAGCCACTGTGCAGAAGATATTGCCTGTGCCCATAGGAATGAATTTGACTTTGGTTGCTCAATTGCTGAAGCATCATGAATTGAGAGAAATCTTAAAAGAAATTAGAGATGAAGGGAAAAAGACATTAATTACCATACACCATGATACAGAGACCATCAAAGGGGTTTTTAAAAGGCTTGAGGAACATTTGTCTCATCATTGGTGGGATGTGCTTTTTGGGTGGTCACCAACAGCAACCGGAATATTGAATACCTTAATCCACCCTATAGTTGTGTTGCTTATTTTGGTCAGCATAAGTTTAGTGTTATCCATTGTAATACTTGTTTGGAACTGGAGGATGCTACGACGAGTGGCAGCTTTAACATCACTGTCAAAGGCGTATGGCTTGGTCTTGAGAGACACTAGCTGTACAGCTTGGATAGATGAGGAAGACTCTGTATACTGAGTAAAAGAATTTACTCATTTCAAAGAAGAAGTGGGGAATGAGACGTTAATTTTGAGGAACTAAGGATTTTTTTGGAAAGTTAAGATAATAAGTTGCTGAACTAGCTGAAGTAGATAGGTAATCTTTGTTCGCAGTTAACAGAAGCCGGATCTTAGATAAGCTACCCTGGATCTTGTAACTCATTTCTTGTCGGGTTTATGTTTATGTAGTTGTCCTTGTCATGAAAAACAGAATGTGGTAAATAAGACATAAGATAGCTGCAGATTTCCTGCTTAAAGGATCCGTTGAACACAGGAAAAAGTAAGTTCTACCAAGGAATCATTTGTCACGAATGCATTGAAAAGGTAGAAAGGTCAGGACGAGGAAGACTCATTTTACTTCCTCATTTTAGGTGACCCCTCCCCAAAATAGACCCCCGACTCATTTTAAGAAACAAAGTACGCATGCTTAATAGCCTTTTTGCCAATTAGCATACGAAGCGAGGAATGGGAGGTGACAGGGGTATGAATATGCATTTGTATTTTGGATATTCAACACTTTTGTGAATAAAAGACTTTGTAATTACCTGTGAATTTCGCAGTGCGAATTAGGGAACTATCCCGCGTGCTGCCCGGCCGTAATAAACATACACTTTCTAACTCTAAACTGTTAGAGAGTTTTTGTCCGTCACAGTTGGGTATCGATACTAGATCAATACCCATATTTCTTTAATAAATCAAAAGGAACAAGAGAGAATCTCAAATGCAGGAGTACAAAAAGAAATTAAAGAATAGCAAGCAAATGGAAAGATTTTTTTAAAAAGTACTGAATAAGTCTTTACATCATGTTGAAGTTTTCATAAGACATTCAGATATTTTGTTTATGCCTTAAGATAGAAAGAAAGGAAAGTACACTACTGTGAAGCTACTTAGTGTCCATTCATATCTTCCTTCTATGGCTGTTTGTGGTATTTCCGTGGCTTCCCTGGAAGTGGAAAGATAGTGGGCTACAAGAAAATTATGTTTGGATATTAGGAACTGAAAGAGGCTCATAGTTCCCAAGGAAAGGCAAGGGGTTGTTACCCCTCAAAATGAACTTGTAGCAACAGACAGAAATTTTATATGTTGGGAAGTTGAACAAAACCAATGTTACCCATTGATATGTTTCTGTAAATTGACTTTGGGGGTTGTTTGTTTGTTTGTTTTTGGTTTGTTTTTTTTTTCCCCCTGTTTGTCTAATCATCACTGTGTTCATGGTGCTGAAAAACCCTCTCAATAAACAGCTTTTGTGGCTGTTAAATGCCTTGGCAGCCCTTCATTTTTTTTTAATCATCCACAAAAGATTTTTAAAGCTTGTTACTCCTCCACTGTGAATAGTGTCCTTAGATTATTCTATCTTGAGGCCCTGAATTAAATTTGAAACAGTGATATATTTGCTTTTACAATAAAGTGTTGATATATTAAATTGTATTTTTGACAGTCCCCCGATCACAGCATATGGAATATCAAGATTCTGGTAAATAATATAATTATAGAATATCCTGAGTTGGAAGGAATCCTTCACTATTACTGAAGTCCAAATCCTGGCCCTGCGCACCCCAATAATCCCACCCCGTGCCTGAGAGTGTTGTCCAAACACTTCTTGAACTGTCAGGCTTGGTGTTGTGACCACTGCCATGGGGAGCCTGTTCCAGTGCCCAGCCACCCTATGGATGGGGAATTTCCTCCTGATATCCAGCCTAAAATACCTCTAACACACCTTCAGGCCATTCTCTCAGGTCCTGTCACTGGTCTCTACAGAGCAGAGATCAGTGCCTGCCCCTCCACTTTCCCTCACAAGAAAGTTGCAGATTGCAATGAGGTCTCCCCTCAGTCTCCTCCAAGCTGAACAGACTGAGTCACCTCAGCTGCCTCCTCATTTGGCTACCTCTCCAGACCCTTTATCAACCCCATGGCGTTCTTTGGACACCCTTTGATAGTTTAACATATTCTTTATACTGTGGCAACCAAAATTGCCCCCAGCACTTGAAGTGAGGCCCCAGTGCAGAGCAGAGCAGGACAATCCTCTCCCTTGCCTGGCTGGTGATGCTGGGCCTGATGCCCCTAGGACACGGTTGGCCCTCTGAGTCATGGAAAACCGATATAGTCGCAGACAAAGACCCTCTAGCTAATGAAAGTTAGAAAGTGGTATGTTTATTCACCAACGGGCAGCACAGGATTCATCTCCAAAAGGCGTGGCCACCCTGAACAAGGCTCTTTGCTCTCTATTTATTTTCCAAGATCTTACATACAATACATATGCATAACCCCAGCACCTCCCATCCCTGCTCTGTATTAAAATGAGGCTATTAGTCCTTCACCCATGCAC